>NC_059267.1:10339958-10344958 GCF_017591435.1 Portunus trituberculatus
CAACTCCTCGATTTACATCCCGTACCTACTCACTGCTAGGTGAACAGGGGCTACACGTGAAAGGATACACCCAAATATCGAGCCAGCGCTCTAACCACTGAGTTACCGGGTGTGTGTGTGTGTGTGTGTGTGTGTGTGTGTGTGTGTGTGTGTGTGTGTGTGTGTGTGTGCTTATTTCGTCTTTAAATTATCTACTCATCTTTTTTATTATTTCTTTTATTTTTTTTATAGATGTCAAAAGTGTTTCATTATTTATATTTTGATTTAATTTAGTGCTTTGGTATTGTTGCTGTTGCTGTTGTTGTTGTTGTTGTTGTTGTTGTTGTTACCGTTGTTTTATCGTGCATTGTTGATGTTATCATTTCTTGTGTGTGTGTGTGTGTTCATATTTTATTCGCTTTGTTTTCCTCGTTTTCTGTTCGTGATTCTGTGCGAGATTGTCGGCCATTTTGTAACATCTGTGTGTGTGTGTGTGTGTGTGTGTGTGTGTGTGTGTGTGTGTGTGTGTGTGTGTGTGTGTGTGTGTGTGTGTGTGCGCGCGTATGCGTGTGTGTTATTATTGTTGTGTTTAAGCGTGTTCAGTCTATTGCCAGAAACTAAAACACGCAGAAAACACACACACACACACACACACACACACACACACACACACCATTATTTACTATCTTTTGTTAACTCACGAATCATAACGAGCGATAGCAAGAGTATTAGTGTCATTAGGGTGATAATCTCTCTCTCTCTCTCTCTCTCTCTCTCTCTCTCTCTCTCTCTCTCTCTCTCTCTCTCTCTCTCTCTCTCTCTCTCTCTCTCTCTCTCTCTCATCCAGTCACTCATAAAGTCGTTTTTTTTAATCTCCTCACTTCATCTTTATCACTCCTGTTTATGTCTTCATTAATTTCAAAGCCACCTCTCTCTCTCTCTCTCTCTCTCTCTCTCTCTCTCTCTCTCTCTCTCTCTCTCTCTCTCTCTCTCTCTCTCTCTCTCTCTCTCTCTCTCTCTCTCTCTCTCTCTCTCTCTCTCTCTCTCTCTCTCTCTCTCTCTCTCTCTCTCTCTCTCTCTCTCTCTCTCTCTCTCTCTCTCTCTCTCTCTCTCTCTCGAATTTACCTGGAAAAGTAACACTGTTATTACAATTAACACTGCTATTGTAATTGTTAGTTGTCATCGCTTTTGTTGTCATTGTTTGGTATTGAACGGCAACAATGCGAAACGACAACAACAACAACAACAACAACAACAACAACAATTACTACTACTACTACTACTACTACTACTACTACTACTACTACTACTACTACTACTACTATCAATATCAGTATAGTAGTATGTAGTGTACAGCATTAATATATATTTCGTAAGGTTTTGTCTGTGCTGTAGTGTAAGATAGGACAGCTGGCAAAACTACTACTACTACTACTACTACTACTACTACTACTACTACTACTACTACTACCACCACCATGACTCCACCACACACCAACCCATCAACATTTAAAACCACTCACGCAACTGAATATTAATAAAACATTTCCCCTGCCATTAAGATTACCAGCATGCTAATGACCCCACCTCCACCACCACCACCACCACCACCACCACCACCACCACTTCACATGCAAAACACGGGGCATACATAGATTTGAAACATCCCTGCGTAACATTCATATATCGCCTCTCGTTTATCATTCATTTGCTCTTAGTGTATAATGTTTATGAGTGGAGGGAGGAAGGAACAGATCAGGGAGATTAGGAAGATTAAATGTTAAAGTAGCAGAGAGAGAGAGAGTGAGAGGGAGAGAGGGGAGGTGACAGGCCACAAGGAAATGAGAGAAAAAGAGAAGTACATGGATGAGGGAAGAGGGAAATAAGGGGAGATAAAAAAAGGGGAGGTATTTTAAAGGGCGGAGAGGGAGGGGAAGTGAAGGGAGGGAAATGGAGGCATGATTATTGGAAAAGTCTGTCAGAGGAGGTAGAAAATGGAGGAACGGAGAGAGAGAGAGAGAGAGAGAGAGAGAGAGAATTGGTTTGCTTGTGTTTATGTTAGTGTTGTTTATCTTCATTTTCTCTTTCTTTTTTGTTGTTGTTGTTGTTGTTGTTGTTTTCGTTGTTCGTGTTTTGAGTTTCTTTATTTTTGTCATTTTTATTTTTTCATTTTTCGTTTTTCGGCTTTTTCTTGATATTCGCTTGTTTTTCTTATTATTATTAGTTTGTTTTTACGTATTCCTCTCTCTCTCTCTCTCTCTCTCTCTCTCTCTCTCTCTCTCTCTCTCTCTCTCTCTCTCTCTCTCTCTCGTGAAAGTTTTCTCTTATCTCGTCGTCAGTCCACACTTAGGGTGGGCCTTACAGAGAGAGAGAGAGAGAGAGAGAGAGAGAGAGAGGTCATCTGTCAGAGTGAGTCCTCGTGGTCACGCCCCTCTTATCTCACCTTATCTATTCTCTCTATCCTCCTCCTCCTCCTCCTCCTCCTCCTCCTCCTCCTCCTCCTCCTCCTCCTCCTTCCTCCTCCTCCCCAGCCTTCCATTACTTTCTCAAGCATCCACTAACATCACCACCACCACCACCATCACCACCACCACCACCACCACCATAAGCCTCACCATCTCCTCCACTATTGGGTTCTTCGCCACTCCTTTCTTCCATCCGGCGGCGTTCGTCATTCCTCCTCCTCCTCCTCCTCCTCCTCCTCCTCCTCCTCCTCCTCTTCACCATCTGCTTTGTGTTTCTTCACTTCCTCTCTTCTCATCATCATGCATTCCTTTGTTGCTTTCACATTTATCCTCCTCCTCCTCCTCCTTCTCCTCCTCCTCCTCCTCCTCCTCCTCCTCCTCCTCCTCCTCCTCCTCCTCCTCCTCCATTTTTGGACCGGCATCTTCATTTCTCATCTGTCTTCCTTCATAGATTTCTCCACCCACTTCATCTCTTCCTTCTCTCTTTTGTCTTCCTTCCTTCCTTCCTTCCTTCCTTCCTTCCTTCCTTCCTTCCTTCCTTCCTTCCTTCCTTTCTTCCTTCCTTCCTTCCTTCATCTTTCTTTATTTGCTTCTTTCATTTATATGGATTTTCTCTTCTTTATTTGGAAATATTATTCATGTTTGTCTGGAATAATATAAAAAAAGCTGGCGTCCTTACTGACTCTCTCTCTCTCTCTCTCTCTCTCTCTCTCTCTCTCTCTCTCTCTCTCTCTCTCTCTCTCTCTCTCTCTCTCTCTCTCTCTCTCTCTCTCTCTCTCTCTCTCTCTCTCTCTCTCTCTCTCTCTCTGACGGTGCCAGCAGGGTGTCACTAATTAGGGCAGGTGACAAGAGGCAAGGTGAGGACAGGTGAGGTGGGGAGGAGGAGGAATAGTGTCCTCCTCCTCCTCCTCCTCCTCCTCCTCCTCCTCCTCCTCCTCCTCCTCCTCCTCGTCACTTCTGTTGGTCCTCCAGGAAAATTTTATGGTAATCTTTTTTTCTTATTCTTTTTACGTTTCTTTGTGTGAAATTTATCATCTTTTTCCTTTCCTTCTTTTGTCTCGGCGGGTGTTGGAAGAGGAGGAGGAGGAGGAGGAGGAGGAGGAGGAGGAGGAGGAGGAAAAAAAGATAAAATAGAAAATAAGCTTAAGAAGAAGAGGAAGAGAATAAGAAATGTGAGGAAAAAACAAATAAAATAGAAAATATACTGTATGGTCGCAGAGAGAGAGAGAGAGAGAGAGAGAGAGAGAGAGAGAGAGAGAGAGAGCGTCGTAAAGTGGCGAGGCGAAGGAGACTGTCCGCTTTGTTATCGTGGTCGTGGTGGTGGTGGTGGGGGATGGGGTGGAGGGGGTAGGGAAGGGGGAGGAAGGGGTGATGGGGGGCAGCCGTCCATCTCTCTCGTGACACCCCAACAAGACCACTCCATTTGCCCCAAGTTGAGACGCCCACTCCTCTCTCTCTCTCTCTCTCTCTCTCTCTCTCTCTCTCTCTCTCTCTCTCTCTCTCTCTTCCTTTTCCATTTTATATTTTATTGGTCTATTATATATTTTTTTTCATTTCTTTCTTCTCCCTTTCTTCTTTCTTCTCTTACTTTTATTTTCTTGATGTCAGTTTTATTTTTCTTCTTACCTGCTTCTCCACCCTTTTCTCTCTCTCAGTCTCGCACATTTCTCCTCTCTTCTCCTCTTCCAGTTCTCTTCTATATTTTTTTCTGTTTTCTTCATTTTGATTTTATCCTCTTTTCTCTTCTCCTTCCTCTTTTCTCTTCATTCATTGGCACTTCTCTTTCCTCTCCTCTCTCTTCTGTTTTGTTTTTTCGTTTTCTTTATTTTTATTTTTCTTCTCGTTCCTTCTCTCCACAGCAAACTTAGTAGTGTTCAATCCCTTAAAAAACAATTCTTCCGTCTATCAATTCGTTCCTTCTCTCCACAGCAAACTTAGTAGTGTTCTTTTAATCCTGCAAACTTCACATATCATATCTTGTATGCTTGTTGAGTTAAGCGTCTTCACACCATCGAGTGTTAACTCTGTACAGGGGTATGGAGTAGTCTTCACATGTATGGGGGCGGGTTCACTCTTACTGCTTTTCAGATAGGGTGGAATCAAAAGCTTTTCGTCTTATCAGTTCCTCTCCTCTGACTAACTGTCTTCAGCCTCTTTTTCACCGCCGCAGTGTTGCATTTTTTGCTTTCTTCTTCCGTTATCTTCATGCCAACTGTTCTTATATCTTGATAACTGCATGTCTCTCCTCATCCTGTTGTCTCGCTGCTCAAACGTTTCTTTCTTTCTTTCATCTTGCATCTCTTGCTATCTTCTTCCGTTATTTTCCTGCCAACTCTTCTTATATCTTGCTAACTGCATGTCTCCCCTCATCCTGTTGTCTCGCTGCTCAAAACTTTCCTTATTTCTTTCACCTTATTCTGTTCACCTCTGTAACACAAAAGTTCACCAGTACTCTCAATCATTCATCCCTTTCTTTGGTAAACTCTGGAAATTCCTTCTTGCTTCTCTATTTCGACTTACCTCTGAGGTGAACACATCCAGTGACGTTTCAAGACA
>NC_059267.1:10349958-10369958 GCF_017591435.1 Portunus trituberculatus
TGGTGGTAGTGGTGGTGGTGGTGGTGGTGGACGAGAGGAGATGGAGTTGAGAGTACAAGAGAAACGAGAGGAGGGGGAGGAGGTGGAGGAAGAAGGAGAGAGGAATGAAAGACGGAATGTGATAATGTGAGGGAATGAATTGACAGAGAGAGAGAGAGAGAGAGGAGGATGCAGACAGGCAGACATACAGACAGACAGACAAAGAGGTGTTTAACTACAAGTGGTCCAGGAAAGTGAACAAGCCTTTGAAAAATGACTTGGTGTCCTTTTCTACTACACAAGTTTTCAAACAGAGAAGAAGGGAAGGAAGAAGGAGGAAGATGAAAAGAGAAAGAAAATAAAAAAAAGATGAAAAAAAAACATACGATTATTTCACACGTCACAAAATGTCTCACGATAATTAAAAATGATAAACAAACATTATCTGAAAAAGAACAATAAAAAAACTCAGGTGTCATTTCTAATTAACTCAAGTGTCTGTCTGTCTGTGTGTGTGTTTGTCTGTCTGTCTATCTGCACGATAATCACCAGCTTTAGAAATTTTACCTGGAAAAGAACTATAAAAACTCAGGGGCCATTTGTAATTAAGTCAGTTGTTTAGGTATTAATGGTTTGCTCCAGCTGTCTGTCTGTCTGTCTGTCTGTCTGTCTGTCTGTACGATTATGACCAGCTTTAGAATATTTATCTGAAAAAGAACAATAAAAACTCAGGTGCCATTTGTAATAAACTCAAGTGTTCCGATATTAAGGGTTTGCTCCAGCTGTCTGTCTGTCTGTCTGTCTGTCTGTCTGTGTATTTGCCTGTACGATTATGACCAGCTCTACAAACTTTACCTGGAAAAGAACAATAAAAGCTCAGGTGTTATTTGTAATTAACTCAGGTGTTCCGATATTAAGGGTTTGCTCCAGCTGTCTGTCTGTGTGTTTGTCTGTCTGTCTTTCCGTTTGTCTTTTTCTCACAGATGGACACAGACAAAGACAACAGACGGACAGACAGACAGTGCAGTATTTTCATTCAATTCAATAAAGTTTTTTTGTTTGTAAGTTTATTTTAGTTACTATTGTTGTTGTTATCATTGTTGTTGTTATTGTTGCTGTTGTTGTTGTTGTTGTTGTTATTGCTGTTTTTTCTTTCACATTTTTATTGTTTTTTTCTAATCTAAGCAATTTTTCCCCTCATTCTTACTTCTCTTTTGTTGTTGTTGTTGTTGTTGTTGTTGTTGTTGTTGTTGTTGTTGTTGTTGTTATTGTTGTTTTAATTCAACATTTTTCTTCTTTTTCCAATCCGATCTATTTTTTTGCACATTCTTACTTCTCCTTTGTTGTTGTTCTTGTTGTTGTTGTTGTTGTTGTTGTTGTTGTTGTCGTTATTATTATTATTGTTTTCTTCAGCATTTAATTTTTTTTTCTAATCCGATCAATTTTTTTGCACATTTTTACATCTCTTTTGTTGTTGTTATTGTTGTTGTTGTTGTTGTTGTTGTTGTTATTATTATTATTATTTTTCATTTTTTTTCCTAATTCAATCTATTTTTTTTTTTTTTGCACATTTTTACTGCTCTTTTTCTAATCCAATCAAATAATTCCCATCCTTGCATTTTCCCAGCACACTCTTCAATATCCACACACAACTCTCCACATTGACATCATTTCTTTATCCCTCTCACCTCTTTGAACTTTAGATAATTCAATCCATTATTATCCTTCTTTTCCTTTTCCTTTCCTTTTCTTTCCTTCATTCATTCCTTGATCAACACTTGCTTTCACCAACCACTTCAGAAAGACTGGCCTGGCTTGCTGTGTGTGTGTGTGTGTGTGTGTGTGTGTGTGTGTGTGTGTGTGTGTGTGTGTGTGTCGATAATTATAGTGAGAGTGTGACCGTAACTTAGGGTGAGGGGAGAGTAAGGGAGAGGAGAGGGTAGGTGCTGCTAGGGTTTCTCCTCTCCCCTCCCTCTCTCTCTCTCTCCTTCTCTCTCTCTCTCTCTCTCTCTCTCTCTCTCTCTCTCTCTCTCTCTCTCTCTCTCTCTCTCTCTCTCTCTCTCTCTCTCTCTCTCTCTCTCTCTCTCTCTCTCTCTCTCTCTCTCTCTCTCTCTCTCTCTCTCTCTCTCTCTCTCTCTCTCTCTCTCTCTCTCTCTCTCTCTCTCTCTCTCTCTCTCTCTCTCTCTCTCTCTCTCTCTCTCTCTCTCAGACATAAGAGCTTCTCTCTCTCTCTCTCTCTCTCTCTCTCTCTCTCTCTCTCTTCTTCTTCTCTCTTCTTCTTCTTCTTCTTCTTCTTCTTCTTCTTCTTCTTCTTCTTCTTCTTCTTCTTCGAAATGCCATAATTTACAAGATTTGTATTTACACACACACACACACACACACACACACACACACACACACACACACACACACACACACACACACACACACACACACACATCACGCATCTAAATATAAATCTTACAAGAGAGAGAGAGAGAGAGAGAGAGAGAGAGAGAGAGAATTTTTACCCTGTAATGTTTTTGTTTTACTTATCTTGCCTTATTCCTTTATTATGTTTTTTTTTTTTATAGATTTTTCATGATTTTCCTCAATAATTTCCTCTCTCTCCTGAATCGTTACTTGTTTGTGTTTCTGTTAGTTTTCGACATAATGTTTGTTTATTTATTTATCCACGTGTGTGTGTGTGTGTGTGTGTGTGTGTGTGTGTGTGTGTGTGTGTGTGTGTGTGTGTGTGTGTGTGTGCGTGTTGATACATGAACGCTCTTTCGTTTTGCGTTTTTTTTGTGTGTGTGTGTGTGTGTGTGTGTGTGTGTGTGTGTGTGTGTAAGTTGGCTATAAAATACGTACATGTGACTGTTTCTTTGTTTGCTTTAATATTTTTTGCTCGTTTCTTTAAATATTTTTCATGTGTGTGTGTGTGTGTGTGTGTGTGTGTGTGTGTGTGTGTGTGTGTGTGTGTGTGTGTGTGTGTGTGTGTGTGTGTGTGTGTGTTCGTACATACATTGACCTTCCCACTAACAAGCAAAGTTCTTTCTCCTTTCCTCCCTCCTCCCTCCCTCCCTTCTTCCTCCCTCCCCGTCCTCCCTCCCTCCTCTCAGATGGCGCATACCAGCTGGCCGTAGGAAATAATTGCCTCTCTTGGTATATGTTTGTCTTTTGTCATTTTCCTTCCTTCTTTTTTTTCCCTTCCTCTTTTTCCTCTTCTTTTTCTCTCCTCTGCCTTTTTTTCCCCTTCCTCTCTTTATCTGTCCAGTTTTTCCTTTTCCCACCTTTTCTCATCCTTTTGCCTTTTCTTCATTTTTTTTCATTTCCTCTCATCCCCTTTTCGTTTGCTTTTTTTTCATTTTCTTCTCTTCCATTCTCCCTTTTCCCTTCTTTTTTTTTTCCTTTTTTCGTCATTCTATTATCTTTCCTTCCTTCTTCCTTCTTTTTTTATTTGTCTTCCTTATTTCCCATATTTTCCTCTAGTTTCCATCCTTTCTTCCTCTCTCTCTCTCTCTCTCTCTCTCTCTCTCTCTCTCTCTCTCTCTCTCTCTCTCTCTCTCTCTCTCTCTCTCTCTCGTTTTTATTCATTCTTCGTAAAATTTATCAGTATTGAGATTTCTTGTCGTTTTTTTTTTGTTACTTATTTTTTCTTTTAATTGCGTAAATTTTTCAATGATTTTTAGGTCTTTTATGATACTTTTTTTTATTCATTTCCTTATTTCCTGTTGTAGTTTTTTTCATATTTTCATTTTGTTTATATCTGGTCACTGATTTATTTTCCAAAAAGCGAAAGATCAATAATAATTTTCTTACGTTTCGTTTAGAATGTTGTTTTTTTTCATCAACTGTTGTATCTTATCTTTATCTTTTCCTTCCTTTATGTATGTAACACACCGCTGGTTGCCTCTATTTTGCATGTAACTCTAGCACTGTTTCCTCCTCCCTTCCTTGTCCTATTTCCTCTTATTTCTTCAGCATAACAAATCTTTACTTTTTTCCCTAACATTCACCTTGTTCTCTCTATTTCATGACCCTTGTCTTCTGTGCTACCCTTGTACTATTTTCTCCTCTCTTCTCCTCTTTGTTTTCCTTTTTCTTTGTTTTCGTTTCTTTAGTGTAATAAATATTTATCTTTAACTTATCTAACCTTCACCTTGTTCTCTCTATTTCATGACCCTTGTCTTCTGTGCTGCCTTGAACTGTTTTCTTCTCTCCTCTTTGTGTCTTTCTTCTTCTTGCTTCAGTGTAATATGTTTTTTTTTTTTTTTTCCCAGCATTCACCTTGTTCCCTCTGTTTAGTTTTCCTTGTTGTCTTGTTTCTTGCTGTTTCTCTTCTCTTCCTTGTTATCTTTCTTCTTTGTTCTCGTTCCTTCAGTGTTATATATTCTTATCTTTTCTTCTTTTTTTTTTTCAAGCCAACATTCACCTGGTTCCGTCTATATCATTCCCTTTGTTGTTTTTCCTTCTACACCTCCCTTACACTATTTACTCCTCTTTGTTATCTTCTTTGTTTTCTTTTCTTCAGAGTTTCTTCTGTTCTTTTGTTTTCTACGCTGCCTCCAATTGTTTTCTCCTCTCCTCTTTGTTTTCTTTCTTCTTCTTCTTTGTTCTCGTTCCTTCAGTGTGATATATCTTTGTTTTTACTTTGTTATTTTTCCTTCTGTTTTACCCTTACACTGTTTCCTCCTCTCCTCCTTGTTATCTTTCTTCTTCTGCTTCTTCTTTTTATACCATGAGGGCTTTTCCACGTGAATTTATGGGCTAAAGGGGATACTTTTTGTGGTACCTCTATCTCAAAGCCCACCCGCTAGGAAACCATTACCCTGAGTGAGGAAGCCCAACCTACACTCGGACCGGTCTCTTTCTTCTTTGTTCTCTTTCACTCAGATTAACTCATTTTTTCCGACCATACACTTGCTTCCTTCTATTTCATTACCCTTGTTGTCTTCTACGCTTCCTTAATTATCACAGTTTCCTCCTCTACTTTTTATCTTTGTTCTTTCTCCTCTTTCCTTCAGTGTAATGTATTTTTTTTCCCGAACATGCACGCAGCTGGTTCTCTCTATTTAATTACCCTTGTTTTTCCTTTTGGTCCTCCCCTTACAATGTTTACTTCTCACCTCCTTATCGTTTTTCTTCTTTGTCCTCTTTCCTTCAATGTAACGTATTTTTTCCCCTGGTTCTCTCTATTTAATTACCATTGTTGTTTTTCCTTCTATACCTTCCTTGCACTATTTACTCCTCTTTGTTATCTTTCTCTGTTTTCTTCCTTCAAATTAACTCTTTTATTTCCGAATATACAGCACTCTATTCCATTACCCTTGTCTTTCCTTCTGCGCCTCCGTCGGTTAAGGGAAGCTACAGGTGGAGCACAATTGGAGGCTTTATTGGTGCATGACACTGCTAGAAGTCTTTAATAGCTGAGTAATATTCCACACTCACTCTTACACCTTGAATTCGGCAGCATTGTTACGTTCTCAGGAGGTTAGATTGGATGGTTATAATGTTTTCAGTGCCATCTTTCTTACATTCAAATTAAAGTGTCATAGAAATTAGCAAACCATTTCAGAAAGCTTGAAGATGTCCATAAGAACATAAAAAAATAGGGAAGCTGCAAGAGGCCACCGTGCAGGCTTATACGAGGCAGTCCCTGTGTGTTTAAGCTACCTATTTCCATCTATCATCCCCATCTATGAGCTTATTTACATTCTTTTAAAGCTCCCTATTGACTCAGCCCTGACTACATGACCACTGAGACCGTTCCACTCATCAACCACTGTTTGAAGCTGTCGATTGGATTACAAGTGTTAGGTGTGCTCAGTGCCATTCTAACACATCAGGGGATTGGATTACAAGTGTTAGGTGTGCTCAGTGCCATTCTAACACATCGAGGGACTTAAAGACGAAGGGTTATCTATTTTGGTTTACTTTTAAATTAGTTCTTGATTTTAGTACGAAGGTGATAGACTTTTGATCTCTTTTACTTGTTTTTCTAATGCTTCTTGTTTCTAACGCAAAACTGATGAGCGCATGAACTTTTCTTGCGCTTCAACTGTTCTCTTGTTTCTTTACTTCATCCTTGCCTGGGACTCGGTGCTTCCCTGGAGGGCTATCAACACATCTTAAAAAATAGATAGTTTTTTTTATTTTTTTTTTTTTTTTAGCATTAGAGGGATTCCCATTTTTTATTTCCTTTTGGGAGGGCGACATTTCAAGACACCATAGAAAATACCTGGGTTTTTTTTTTCTATGGTGTGTATCTTCTCTTTAATTTTTTTTCTGGTGATAGCATTGCAAATAATTTCAGAAAGTGTTTATCCACTAAAATCCCCAAAAATCCCCAAAATCCACTAAAATCCATTAAAATCCCTAAATCCATTAAAATCCCCCAAAATCCACTAAAATCCATTACAATCCCCAAAATCCATTAAAATCCAACAAATTTTTTTCTGGTTACAGCATTTCAAATAATTTCAGAAAGTGCTCAGACTAACTTTTTTTTTCGGGGGAACTGCATTTTAGAGAGATCTTTTCCCGCTTTCTTTTCTCCACATTTGTCCTTTCCGATCTCTGACATATACATGAAAAGAAAAAAAGAAAAGAAAAAGTCGAAGCGAACGTGTCGAGTAACTAAATTCTTCAGCACCGCACCACAACCAGACACAGACACAGCAAGTACTACGGACACAGGTAGACAGAGACACAGGTAACAGGTAGACAGAGACACAGGTAACAGGTAGACAGAGACACAGGTAACAGGTAGACAGAGACACAGGTAACAGGTAGACAGACACAGGTAACAGGTAGACAGAGACACAGGTAACAGGTAGACACACAGGTAACAGGTAGACAGAGACACAGGTAACAGGTAGATAGACACAGGTAACAGGTAGACAGACACAGATAACAGGTAGACCGACAGGTAACAGGTAGACGTACACAGGTAACAGGTACACCGACAGGTAACAGGTACACCGACAGGTAACAGGTAGACATACACAGGTAACAGGTAGACTGACAGGTAACAGGTAGACAGAGACACAGGTAACAGGTAGACAGACACAGGTAACAGGTAGACACACAGGTAACAGGTAGACAGAGACACAGGTAACAGGTAGACAGAGACACAGGTAACAGGTAGACAGAGACACAGGTAACAGGTAGACAGACACATATAACAGGTAGACAGAGACACAGGTAACAGGTAGACAGAGACACAGGTAACAGGTAGACAGAGACACAGGTAACAGGTAGACAGACAGGTAACAGGTAGACAGAGACACAGGTAACAGGTAGACAGAGACACAGGTAACAGGTAGACAGACAGGTAACAGGTAGACACAGACACAGATAACAGGTAGACAGATACACAGGTAACAGGTAGACAGAGACACAGGTAACAGATAGACAGACACAGGTAACAAGTAGACAGACAGGTAACAGGTAGACAGAGACACAAGTAACAGGTAGACAGTGACACAGGTAACAGGTAGACAGAGACACAGGTAACAGGTAGACAGACACAGATAACAGGTAAACAGAGACACAGGTAACAGGTAGACAGAGACACAGGTTACAGATAGAAAGAGACACAGGTAACAGGTAGACAGACACAGTTAACAGGTAGACAGACACAGGTAACAGGTAGACGGAGACACAGGTTACAGGTAGACAGAGACACAGGTAACAGGTAGACAGATACACAGGTAACAGGTAGACAGAGACACAGGTAACAGGTAGACAGACACAGGTAACAGGTAGACAGACACAGGTAACAGGTAGACGGAGACACAGGTTACAGGTAGACAGAGACACAGGTAACAGGTAGACAGATACACAGGTAACAGGTAGACAGAGACACAGGTAACAGATAGACAGACACAGGTAACAGGTAGACAGACACAGGTAACAGGTAGACAGAGACACAGATAACAGGTAGACAGACACACAGGTAACAGGTAGACAGACACAGGTAACAGGTAGACACACAGGTAACAGGTAGATAGACACAGATAACAGGTAGACAGACACAGGTAACAGGTAGACAGACACAGGTAACAGGTAGACGGAGACACAGGTTACAGGTAGACAGATACACAGGTAACCGGTAGACAGAGACACAGGTAACAGGTAGACACACAGGTAACAGGTAGACAGAGACACAGGTAACAGGTAGACAGAGACACAGGTAACAGGTAGACAGACAGGTAACAGGTAGACACACAGGTAACAGGTAGACAGACACAGATAACAGGTAGACAGAGACACAGGTAACAGGTAGACAGACACATATAACAGGTAGACAGAGACACAGGTTACAGGTAGACAGAGACACAGGTAACAGGTAGACAGACACAGGTAACAGGTAGACAGACACACAGGTAACAGGTAGACAGACAGGTAACAGGTAGACAGAGACACAGGTAAACACAGGGATGGAAAAGTATATTAGTGGTGCCAATGTTGCCACCACTACACCAACACTTCAGAACACTGCTGGCACCACTGTAGCAGATGGCACTCCTTGTGGCACTCTGACCTTAGCACTGGTGGCATTCCTACCCTTGAGTGGCACTGGTCTAGGCACTAAGAGACGGCTGGCATCCCATCTTTCCTTGGTAAGAGAGAGAGAGAGAGAGAGAGAGAGAGAGAGAGAGAGAGAGAGTGGCACTGCTTGTTCTTTTCGTTCATTGCTCTTGTGGATGAAACTCGAGATGGTAGTGGTGGTGGTGGTGGTGATGATGGTGGTGGTGATGGTGGTGGTGATGGTGGTGGTGGCGGTGGTGGTTGGCACTATGGGTTTGGCAGTGGTGGTGAGGGAAAGGACTGCAGCGTTGTGTATGTTAGTTTCTGGCACTGTTTTGGCACTGCTTGGCACCTGGGAATGTATGGATGTGTGTGTGTGTGTGTGTGTGTGTGTGTGTGTGTGTGTGTGTGTGTCGAGAGTTTCTTTATCTTGTGTTTTTCTTCTTCGTTTCCTTTCTCCCTTTTCCTCTCTCCTCTCTCTCTTTTCCTCCCCTTTCCTCGTTTGTTTCCTCTGATTATTTTCTTTTCCTTTCTCCTTTTCCTTCAATTCAATTTCCTTTTTAAATTTTTCTTCTGCCCATCATCCTTCATTCTTCATTTTTTTCCTATATTCCTTTTGTTCCTTTCTTCATTTCACTCTCTCTCTCTCTCTCTCTCTCTCTCTCTCTCTCTCTCTCTCTCTCTCTCTCTCTCTCTCTCTCTCTCTCTCTCTCTCTCTCTCTCTCTCTCTCTCTCTCTCTCTCTCTCTCTCTCTCTCTCTCTCTCTCTCTCTCTCTCTCTCTCTCTCTCTCTCTCTCTCTCTCTTACCTACCCTTCATATTTCCAACTGTTTTCCTTAGCTTTCATCTCCTCTGTTTCTACTCCACTGTTCCTAACTTGTGTGTCTTCCTCTTTCTCTCCTTCCCTCCCTCCTCTCCTCCTCCTCTCCTTCTCTCCCTCCCTAAGCCAGAGCTGCGTGGTGTCTTCCTCAGCCAAGTCAGTTTATGGTGCAGTAATTATGTTGACAAAAAGTGAGTAGAAAAAAAAAATAGTATATAAATGTCTCTCCTTATCAGTTGGTCGATAATGAATCCTCCCTCTTATCTTTCCCTTGTCATTGGGGGGATATTAATAAATTAGCCTGCTCCTTAGTGAGAGGGAGAGAGAGAGAGAGGGAGAGTGGCAGAGGGAATATTGTTAAGTGTACCTTTTAATCACACATGTGCCATAGACGTTTTCTTTCCACCCCCTCGTTTTCTACAGGTACTCTTCCATTTTCTATTCGTAATCTTAATCCTTTTCGTCTCCTCTTATTATTCACACGGTTATTATTCTGTTGTTTATCCTCGTATTGCCTCGTCTGCCTCGTCCCATCGTGTGCTCTCAAAATATTTAAGTCTCACACCTGAAAAAAAAGACAAAAAAAGAAAACGAGGAAGTAGTTATCTCGCCTCCCGTTTTCTTTGAAGTGGATTCATGGTTGCCTCTTACTGTAATATATTTTCCTTCTTCGCTCCATTGTCTGCACTTTTTCACGCTGACGGTGTTTGGGTGAGCGTGTGGAGAGGAAGGAATGGAAGGGGAAGAGAAGATAAAGGAGGCGAGGCAGAGAGAGAGAGAGAGAGAGAGAGAGAGAGAGAGAGAGAGAGAGAGAGACTGTATATTCTTTTCTCCTTCTCCTCTCTTTATTGGAAAATCTTTTGAATTTATATCGGAAAAAAAAACTTTCTCCTTACTTTCTATAAATCACTGGTAGGTTCTCATCTAGGCTACTGTGTGTTGCTCTGCTCACCGTACTAGGAAGAGAGAGACTGACAGACTAGAGAAGATACACCTCAGAGTTACTAAACTTCCCAAGATTGTATGATAAATGTTACGAGGAACGACTCAGTGAACTAAACCTATGTGGAATCACGGAACCCAGGATATGAGGAGACCCAATGAGAGTTTTGAGCATTTTTGACGATAATAGTTATTGTCATTGATCATTGTAATCCGATGCCAAATACTGGATTTAAGATTACCAATAGATGTTTCAAATCTTTTAGGTCGAAGCATTTTCCTTTACTCGCGTTGTAGTTATTGTCATTGATCATTGTTAATCCGATGCCAAATACTGGATTTAAGATTACCAATACATGTTTCAAATCTCCTTAAGTCGAAGCTTTCCTTTAGTCGCGTTGTAAATATCTGGAACAAACTTTCTTAAGATATTGTAAACAGTAAATTCAACTGAAACTTTAAAAATGAAATAGACAAATAATTAAAATCTACTTCTAAACAAACTTCCTTATGGTGCAAAAAAGTAATTTACTAAAACGACATTTATTTTGCAGATAGCGATTTTTTTTATTATTATTGTGTTAATTTTCAGATAGGCGTATAGGATTACCAGTAGGGAGTCATCCGGTGTGCTGTCCCGTGTCTCTGCCCTGTGGTTAGTTAGAAGCAGTTACCAAACAGACTCGCATTGACCTAAATCTCTCTTGTTGTTTGACCTTCCATTGTAATTCTCTGTATTCTTCTTCTTCTACTACTACCACCACCGCCACTATCACCGACAGTGCTACTACTACTACTACTACTACTACTACTACTACTACTACTACTACTACTACTACTACTACTACTACTACTACTACTACTACTACTACTACTACTACTACCACCATCACCACCACCATCACCACTGCCACTATCTCTTGTCAGACAAAGAGCAAATTGGTAGAAATAGTTTCTGGATAAAGTTTGGCTGGCAGAGAGAGAGAGAGAGAGAGAGAGAGAGAGAGAGAGAGAGAGAGAGAGAGAGAAGGGTAAAAGGAGCATATCTCTTAAAGCCATTAGTGTTTGTCTGTGTGTGTGTGTGTGTGGGTGGGTGGGTGGGTGGGTGGGTGAGTGTGTATATGCAGTAATGAAAACATATTATGAAAAACCACACACGAAAAATAGAAACAACACACACACACACACACACACACACACACACACACACACACACACACACACACACACACACACACACACACACACACTATCCAATCACATCTCACCTTTTACTTCTCCAATCAAAAACACAACATTTACATCAATATTTCCTGTGCCCTTCACTCTCCCCCTTTGAAGCAGCACCACCTGTCGGAGAAGTATCAGTTATCGGATACGTCTAAGCGGGAGGAAGGTTTAAGGAAGATTTAACACGTAGAAGTGATGAATGCTCGTCCTCTGCATCTTGTATCCCTTGGCAGAAGTTTAGCATAGGGTAGGGTGTCTGTACCGCCGTGAACTGATAACGCTGCTCTCTCTCTCTCTCTCTCTCTCTCTCTCTCTCTCTCTCTCTCTCTCTCTCTCTCTCTCATTAGATTGTTCGTTTTTTTTTTCATTTCGTTATTTTCAATTGTTTTACGTTTGATATTTCCTAGTACACTTTTTTTTGTATTGTGAGGATAGTAACACACACACACACACACACACACACACACACACACACACACACACACACACACACACACACACACACACACACACACACACACACAGTTCATTCATTGCATTTTGTTATTTTAAGACCTCATCCTTTTCATGTATCTTTCCACCCATACCACCATTTCCTCCTCCTCCTCCTCCTCCTCCTCCTCCTCCTCCTCCTCCTCCTCCTCCTCCTCCTCCTCCTCCTCCTCCTCTCTTCTATCTGGTTTACGGGACTTATATCAAACTAATCCTTTTCTCTCATATTCTATTATTTTTACTCCTCCTCCTGTTCGCCCTCCTCTGCTTCATCTTTCTCCTCTTCCTCTTCTTCTTCCTCCTCTTCCTCCTCCCCCTCTTCCTTCACCTCCTCCTCCTCCTTTCAGCTATCTTCTTTACGCCCTGTCGCTGTTTGTAAGGCTGGCACTTGTCCTGTTTTGATATCAGAGCCACGACCTCCTTCTCCTCCTCCTCCTCCTCCTCCTCCTCCTCCTCCTCCTCCTCCTCCTCCCCCTCCTCCTCCTCCTCCTCGTCAACACCAGGTCTTTTTTTACCTTCAATCGTATCCTTCAATGATTCAAAGATTATATTGCTACCTCTCTCTCTCTCTCTCTCTCTCTCTCTCTCTCTCTCTCTCTCTCTCTCTCTCTCTCTCTCTCTCTCTCTCTCTCTCTCTCTCTCTCTCTCTCTCTCTTTACACCTTTATTTTCGCAATTACCAAGAATGATGAGTAATAATTCCAGTAGTAGTAGTAGTAGTAATAGTAGTAGTAGTAGTAGTAGTAGTAGTAGTAGTAGTAGTAGTAGTAGTAATTATTAACACATTTTATTGCACTATATTCACTACCTCCAACCCCTTCAGCTAATGTATCACTGAGAGAGAGAGAGAGAGAGAGAGAGAGAGAGAGAGAGAGAGAGAGAGAGAGAGAGAGAGAGAGCCAGCTTCCGACGGGGCATCTTAAGGAATGATTCATGGTGACGTGTTATCTCCCTCCCTCACTATCTCACTCTCCCTTATCTCAAGTGCCGCCCCATACTGACCCCCCTCCCGCCCCCCCTCCCGCCCCCCCGACCTGTTTCATCTCTCCTCCTTCTCCTCCTCCCTTGCTCTTTTTATTCCCTTGCCAGCCAGCATCTCTCTCTCTCTCTCTCTCTCTCTCTCTCTCTCTCTCTCTCTCTCTCTCTCTCTCTCTCTCTCTCTCTGTGTGTGTGTGTGTGTGTGTGTGTGTGTGTGTGTGTGTGTGTGTGTGTGTGTGTGTGTGTGTGTGTGTATAATCTTATTTTTTTGGCTATTTCCATTTTTTTTTTTTTTTTTTTTTGTGGTTGGGATGCGGTAAATTTCTCTTGCCTTAAATTCCATACGTATTTTTAAGACCACTCTGAATGAATGTATGTAAATGCACTGAGTATTATAGGCATATGTTCTCAGTATCTATATATGCATGTATGTATGTATGTATGTATGTATGTATGTGCGTGCGTATATGTGTGCAGAAAAAAAATAGTTTGATTGGGAGTTCTGGTCTGACATTCTCTCTCTCTCTCTCTCTCTCTCTCTCTCTCTCTCTCTCTCTCTCTCTCTCTCTCTCTCTCCCAGGTTAATTAAAAGGCAGGTATTTCCTTCTCCAGGTATTTCAAACACAAGCCACAGGAAGGTTTACAAAGGCACTACTTTACACGTCCGACAAACATCATCTTGTAGTTTCCACTCGTGTGCTCTCTCACTGACTCTATTTACAATTATATACAGCTAAGGTAGGGTGAAAATAAACTCTCTCTCTCTCTCTCTCTCTCTCTCTCTCTCTCTCTCTCTCTCTCTCTCTCTCTCTCTCTCTCTCTCTCTCTCTCTCTCTCTAATATGTTAAAACGCTAAGCAAAAATAGAAATAACCGCTTACTACCCATACATATTAATATAAACACACACACACACACACACACACACACACACACACACACACACACACACACACACACACACACACACACACACACAAATACACACAGCACACACACACACACACACACACACAAGGATCCAGCAAAACAGACAGACAGACAGACAGACAAATACACAGACTTCAAACTTCTATGGTATCTTATCCTATCATTGTATGTCTCAGTTCTTTATATACAATTTTTTTTATATATATTTTTCAGCCCGACGATTGTGAACTAAAACTTTTGGAAATATGTACAGAAAGAAAAAAGAGAAATGAAATGTCGATAAATAAGAAAATAAGGAGAAACTTGTTCCTTCTTCGAATGTAATAGATCAAAAAAATGTCTTTGTATTTTTTTAATGTAATAGATAAAAAATGTCTGTATTTTTATGTAATAGATTAAAAAATGTCTGTATTTTTTATGTAGTAGATAAAAAAGTGTTAGTGTAGTTTTTTTAATGTAATAGATATAAAAATGTCTATGTATTTTTTTGGAATGTAATAGATAAAAAAATGTCCATATATTTTTTTCTCTTTATCTCTAAAAATAAAAAAAAAGTTAAGGATTACGAAGAGATGTGCAGTGAATATCGGAGAATGTAAATAGAGAGATAAGTAATTAGATAAGAACAAAATAAACTAAAAGGGAAAAAAGTATCATGAAGAGGAAACTTACAGCTAATGGAATGGAATTATCGTCACTCTCCCTCGCTCCTTCCTTCCTCTTCCCATTCTCGCCTCACTCCCCTTGCCCCCGACCTTATCATCCCCACCCCTACCCCTCCCCCCACCCTCACTCGACGCCTCAGTCTGTGTTAGCGGTGGAAAACGTTAACACTGCAGGTAACACAGCTTTTCAAATTAAAGAATTGTGAGAAAGTTACCTGGGAAATGAAAAATGATAATAGCAATGAAAATAATAATAATGATAATAGTAATAATAATAATAATAATAATGATTTTTTTTTTTTTTATTGTTTTGCGCAGCGTTGCCAAATATTTACAGAAAATGCTCTGATGCCACGTTCCGCTTTAACTTTTTTTTTTATTCTACCTCAAACACACACACACACACACACACACACACACACACACACACACACACACACACACACCTTTGTATAATCACCAAAAAACAAAACACAACAACAAGAAACAACAACGTCTTAAAAATATACAATAATGCGCGCGAGGTAATGCCTGTCTCTCTCTCTCTCTCTCTCTCTCTCTCTCTCTCTCTCTCTCTCTCTCTCTCTCTCTCTCTCTTTCTTTTTTTTTTCACTGTTTTTCTTTCATTATTTATCGGAATGTATTTGGGTGTTATTCACTCAAGTTTTCCTGCGTCACGGGAAATACGAGGCAGATTATCTTAACTCTCGTCTACTTTCTCTTATCTTACCGTTTTCATGCCATTGTCTACGTTAGTCTCTCTCTCTCTCTCTCTCTCTCTCTCTCTCTCTCTCTCTCTCTCTCTCTCTCTCTCATTTTTACATTGAAACTTACTTCTCTGCCTTTTTAAAATTAGTAAACGTATTTGATATTCTACTTTCAATTTTAAAAGACATATTGTTAAGCTTTATAACTCTCTCTCTCTCTCTCTCTCTCTCTCTCTCTCTCTCTCTCTCTCTCTCTCTCTCTCTCTCTCTCTCTCTCTCTCTCTCTCTCTCTCTCTCTCTCTCTCTCTCTCTCTCTCTCTCTCTCTCTCTCTCTCTCTCTCTCTCTCTAATGCCGTCTTCTTTCTTTGGTACATCATTAACTAAACGCCTCGCCACAAACTGTCATCTTATAATCCTCTGCCTCAAGACATCGGCACAATTTAACACCGTCCTAAGCTTCCAATTCCACGGCAGGGGCTTGAGTGGAGTGCCGGCCCCTTAGACTTAGTGCCAGGGAAGAGTGCCAGGATCTCTACTACGGTGCCAGGGTCAAGATCACAGTGCCAAGGTGTTAAGTAAAGTGCCTCTGTGTTTTATAGCATGTGAAGGGGATGGGGTAAGCTGTTATATTGGTCTCTCTAGATAAGACATAGTAGGAGTTTTAACAAGTATTAGATATACGTGACATATACCAAGTGTGTGGTATAGTTATGTGTGGCCCTAGTTGACCCTTTGACTGCCGCTTGGTACACCTTTTCTTGGCTACCGATCACTCTGAGACACTTTTACTTCTTCTGCAGCTACATCTTATCCTTGAACCGGGAAGATACTGCAAAATGTATTCCTCATTGCTAACTTTCTTGTCGATACTTATAAAGACACACATCACTTTTAGAACCGTATTCAGAAACGCTTTGCTCAATCACGACAACTATATGCAAAGGCTCTAGTTGAAGGCACTCAAGTTTTTAAGGGTATTTTTTATGATTCTGGTGATGGATTAGCAAGATTTCTAGTTGTTCATAAGGAGAAACTGTCTTGAAAACTTGGCTGGTTGTCTATGTCGTAGTGAGGAACAAGGAGTCTCTGAATATGACCGTTAGTGCTGCTAATAGTTTCATATCCCATTGAAAGGGTTCATGTATGCTCTAACTAGTACTAGGAGGCGTAGACACGTGCTAGGGCTATTACAAATACTAGGGAACATACGTGACAGAGATAACAGGTACTAATATTTTTAACTAGTACAAGAGACTAGTTAAATTCAACCTGGCATATATAGAAAGGGCACAGCTGATGTACTGATAGAGGCAAGGCACTATTGTCCTTATGTGCTTAAGAAATTAGCTTGTTTTTCAAAGTTGTAAGGCGAAGATGTCCTGAAGTCAAGATTTTAGTTGTCTTTCCTTGTCTTCTTCTTCTCCTTTTCTTCATTTCTTCATTTATTCTTCCCTCCTTATGTCGTGTGTTCGTACTTGATGTTTGTGTCCTCCAGAGGCTCGAGAACTGGGATCCTGTGGGAGAGTGAGTGAGTGAGTGAGTGAGTGAGTGTGTGTGTGTGTGTGTGTGTGTGTGTGTGTGTGTGTGTGTGTGTGTGTGTGTGTGTGTGTGTGTGTGTGAGTGAGTGAGTGTGAGAGAGAGGGTGAATGTGTGTAGGCAAGTGGGTGTGGGAAGGAAGAGAAGGGTGGTGAGTGAGTGAAGGAAATAGTTTGATAATTTTAAGAGAGAGAGAGAGAGAGAGAGAGAGAGAGAGAGAGAGAGAGAGAGAGAGAGAGAGAGAGTGTGTGTATATGTGTGTTTGAGTACGGATAGATAAATGACATATGTATACTCTCTCTCTCTCTCTCTCTCTCTCTCTCTCTCTCTCTCTCTCTCTCTCTCTCTCTCTCTCTTTCTTTCTTTCTTTCTTTCTCTTTCTTTCTTTCTTTCTTTCTTTCTTTCTTTCTCTCTCTCTCTCTCTCTCTCTCTCTCTCTCTCTCTCTCTCTCTCTCTCTCTCTCTCTCTCTCTCTCTCTCTCTCTCTCTCATATACTCACTGCTTCATAACTTGGTGTGACAGATGCTGGGAGTTTGGGATCACATGGTGGGGGGTGGAGGAGGGGGACGGGTAGGACACCAGCTGAGTCGGGGCGGCGTGGGGCAGGGTGTGAGCGCCGGCCGTCAGGAGGTGCGCGCCCTGGTCATGGAGTGTCACAGCGGCGCCTCCTGCATAGTGCTCGGCGGCGTGGTGGTCTGCGTAGTTGGTGATGACGGTGGAAACTGAAGAAAGAAGTTTTAGTCAAATTAGGTTAAGTTAGGTTAGGTTAGGTTAGGTTAGGTTTGGTTAAGTTAGGTTTGGTTAAGTTCGGTTATGTAAGTTAGATTAGGTAAGGTCGTGTTAAGTTTGGCTAGGTTGCGTTAAGTTTGGTTAGGTTAATTTCGATTAAGTGGAGTTAGATAAGGTTATATTGCGTTAGTTACTGTGTTTATTGATTTGTCTGTTAACATCAAAGCTGAACGTTCTGGTGAAGGGGGAAGAAAGAAGAGCACAAGAAGTTCCAATAGCTTCTTGGATTTTGTTCTGAGGTTTAGGTGAGGTAAGGTTTGATTATGCTGGCTTTGGTTTACTAAGGTTTTGAATTAGATAGCGTTATATTGTGTGACATTGACTTAGACTGAGTTACGTTATGCCAGATTTGTGAAGCTGATAAGAAAAGATGTTTAAACAGACGTGACAACTGCACACACACACACACACACACACACACACACACACACACACACACACACACACACACACACACACACACACACACACACACACACGTGCCCGGTAATTCAGACACGTGCCCGGTAGCTCAGTGGTTAGAGCGCTGGCTTCACACGCCAGAGGACCGGGGTTCGATTCCCCGGCCGGGTGGAGATATTTGGGAGTGTCTCCTTTCACGTGTAGCCCCTGTTCACCTAGCAGTGAGTAGGTACAGGATGTAAATCGAGGAGTTGTGACCTTGTTGTCCCGGAGTGTGGTGTGTGCCTGGTCTCAGGCCTATCCGAAGATCGGAAATAATGAGCTCAGCTCGTTCCGTAGGGTAACATCTGGCTGTCTCGTCAGAGACTGCAGCAGATCAAACAGTGAAACACACACTGCATTATCATTATTATTATTGTTATTATTTTGATTACTATTATTATTATTATTATTATTATTATTATTATTATTATTATTATTATAATTATTACATACCATAAGCTGGTGCCTGGTGGTGCTTGAGGGAAGTGGCGGCGCTCATGGTTGCACTGTGAGAGAGAGAGAGAGAGAGAGAGAGAGAGAGAGAGAGAGAGAGAGAGAGAATTATGCATGACCTCTTCGCTGTTTTAATAATCACGTCTTGTATATTTAATCACTCAGAATGTTAGATATTTTAATGATGATAATTAGTCTCTTCTATTTTTTTTCCAGACGCAAGAATGAAGTTAAAAATGCAGTATCTTGGTGAGTACTGTTATTTACTTCATTATTTTTTGTTTTGTTTTATTCCCCTCTCTCGAATCTCCTCTTTTTATTCACCTTCTCTTCTTTAAACATATGTATTCATTTACTTGTGGAATTCTAATTGATGTTTTTTTTTTATTGCAATGTCTAAGATTCGCTACTTTAAGACTTCTCATTTATCATTTTCTGTTTTTATATATAAATGTGTATCTCCTTTTATGTACATCTACTTATCTATCTATTTACCTATTATCTGCTTATCTATTTATTTATCTATCTGTTCTTCTATCTTCATATTTCCTCTCTTATTTACATCCCTTCTCTGTCCTTTTATCAAATTTATTATCTATTTATCTTTGTACTAAGTATTATTTTTATTTATCTATGCAATTGTACAGTGGAACCATGCGTGCTTTGGGGTCCGAGGGGTCTCCAAGCGCACGGGTTCGAATCCTGTCCACGGTCCGAGTGTAGGTTGGGCTTCCTCACTCGGGGCAATGGTTTCCTAGCGGGTGGGCTTTGAGGTAGGAGGTACCCCAAAAAGTACCCCTTTTAGCCCAGAAATTCCCGTGACAAGCCCACATGGTATAAATAAAAATAAATATAAAAAATCAACTCTATTCACCTATTTAGCATACTACTTATATTATTAGGCGTGTTTGTTCACCCATCTATGTATCTACTATCACTCTACCGTTGTATCTACCTATCTATTATAACTCTTACCTGGCGGAGGGGGAGGAGGAGGAGGCGGAGGCGGTGTAGCGGCTGGGGGACGGTTGGTGGTGGGAGGCGGAGGAGGAAGAGGAAGAAGATGAAGACGAGCTTTTAGGTTTCCTCTTGCGTGTTTGAATTGGTCCTTCTTTCTTCATGGTAAGGGGACGGCTGACCTGAGGGGAAAGAGAGAGGGGTGAGAGGGAGAGGGACAGAGAGGGAGAGGGCTATTCTGAAACGCTTTGTTCTCCTTTTAAGACAATTTTTTAAAAGCCACAGGGATTATTTTATTTCAATTTTGGTGGTATTTTTCATTTCTATATTGTGTTCCTTGTTAAATTTCCCTTCGAGTTGTGAAAATACTCTAGAAACTCCATTAATTTGTAGTAGAGGCAGTTAATTAAATGGAGAGAGAGAGAGAGAGAGAGAGAGAGAGAGAGAGAGAGAGAGAGAGAGAGAGAGAGAACACACCAACGTAGACAGATAAGGACCATTTCCTTATTTTACGAGTGTGTGTGTGTGTGTGTGTGTGTGTGTGTGTGTGTGTGTGTGTGTGTGTGT
>NC_059267.1:10374958-10382458 GCF_017591435.1 Portunus trituberculatus
CCTCCTCCTCCTCCTCCTCCTCCTGCTCCTTCTTGTTCTTGTTCTTGTTCTTCTCCATCTCCTTCTCTTTCTCCTTCTCCTTCTCCTTCTCCTTCTCCTTTCTCCTTCTCCTTCTCCTTCTCCTCCTCCTCCTCCTCCTCCTCCTCCTCCTCCTCCTCCTCCTCCTCCTCCTCCTCCTCCTCCTCCTCCTCCTCATGCTCAGCCTCCTATTAAGATAGATCTAAATGTACCAATCTAATTAAGATTCAGGTGTGCACAGAGAGAGAGAGAGAGAGAGAGAGAGAGAGAGAGAGAGAGAGAGAGAGAGAGAGAGAGAGAGAGAGAGAGAGAATGAGAGAGAGAGAGAGAGAGAGAGAATTACTTGTGCTCATCAATTTTACTATTTTACTCTCTCTCTCTCTCTCTCTCTCTCTCTCTCTCTCTCTCTCTCTCTCTCTCTCTCTCTCTCTCTCTCTCTCTCTCTCTCTCTCTCTCTCTCTCTCTCAGTCCTAATCGACACAAAATCATAATGACGTCATCAACTGCTCATTACACCTTCTATCTCGCAAAAAAGAAGAGAGAGAGAGAGAGAGAGAGAGAGAGAGAGAGAGAGAAGGAAAAAATGAAGGAAATAGAATAAGGATAAAGTAAAGGAGAGGAAAAAGATAAGTAGAAGATTGAGTAAGAGAGAGAGAGAGAGAGAGAGAGAGAGAGAGAGGTTGAGGAAAAAAAGGTTAATTGGTGGTGAAGGAAGTTTATCTCTCTCTCTCTCTCTCTCTCTCTCTCTCTCTCTCTCTCTCTCTCTCTCTCTCTCTCTCTCTCTCTCTCTCTCTCTCTCTCTCTCTCTGTGTGTGTGTGTGTGTGTGTGTGTGTGTGTGTGTGTGTGTGTGTGTGTGTGTGTGTATGTGTGTGTTTTCTTGTCAGTGCACATAAAATAAATATCTTTAACATCTTCATCTAAAACATTACAATAATTTCTATTTTCTATTTTTTTTACCCTCATTATTTTTCTTTTTCTTTTCCTCTCCCTCCCTTCTCCCCCCCGATACCATTAAGGAGGTAACTTCTCCCTCCTCTCCCTTCTTCCTTCCTCCCCCCTTCTGTCTCCCTCCCTGCCCTTCCCTCCCCTTCCCTCCCCATCCGTCCCATCAGTCACGTCAAGAGCCATGTTCATTCCCCTTAATTTCGCCTCTAATGACTCTTGGTATAACGTCGATAAACCTGACAAAAAAACCGTGATGAGAGAGAGAGAGAGAGAGAGAGAGAGAGAGATATTTAGACTTCATTAGTATTATTTTCCCTATCTTTTTCTTTTATATCCGTCTTCTGAGAGAGAGAGAGAGAGAGAGAGAGAGAGAGAGAGAGAGAGAGAGAGAGAGAGAGAGAGAGAGAGAGAGAGAGAGAGAGAGATTTAGACTACCTTAGTATTCTTTCTCTCTTTTTTTATCTCCTCTTTCTTTTTCTTTTATCTTCCTCTTCTTTTCCTCCTCCTGTCTTTCTTGACTATTTCTATCACTAATTCTTTTTCCCATTTCCCTTTCTCCTTCATTTATTCTTTATTCACCCCATTATTAACCATTTTATTCCCTCTTCACCCATCTTCACCCCTTTTCTTCTCTCTCATCCCATTCCTCAACCATCTTCACCCCTTACCCATCACCCCATCACCCCCCATCACCTCCCCGTCCCTTCCGTCCATTTCTTCACCCCGCCCAGTCTCGCCCCGCCTCACCCAGCCCCGCCCCGCCTCGCCCCGCCCGCCCCTCCCCACAATTAGTTAATGGCGTGGCTAGAGCTTCGTAATGACCCTTGCTATCGTTAGGGTCAGCTTGGGGGGGCGTGGGGGTTGTGGGGACGATAACAGGGAGATAGGAAGCAGTGACACGCGAGGATGGGACTGACATGCGTGACTTTATGGGGAGCTAACGGTGATGGGGGAGGAAAATGGGGAGGTGGGGTGAGTCTCGTTTTCTGTTGAGTTTCGTTTTCTTTTCTTTTTTTTTTTTTTTTTTGTTTTAGTTACTCCTCCAGTTTTTTTTTTTTTTTTTTTGAGTGGGAGTGTTGGGGAATGCAGGTGTTTTTGTGTTTTTTTGTTTTTTTTTGTGTGTGTGTGTTTGTTGTAGTAGTAGTAGTAGTAGTAGTAGTAGTAGTAGTAGTAGTTATAGTAGTAGTAGTTGTAGTAATAGTGTTTATTTCTTCTCTTTATTCAACTTCACTCCACACTGCTCTCTCTCTCTCTCTCTCTCTCTCTCTCTCTCTCTCTCTCTCTCTCTCTCTCTCTCTCTCTCTCTCTCTCTCTCTCTCTCTCTCTCTCTCTCTCTCTCTCTCTCTCTCTCTCTCTCACACACACACACACACACACACACACACACACACACACACACACACACACACACACACACACTTTTATTCCTACATTTTCCCTCACTCTTGGCCTTCTATGTGGTGATGTATGTTTGGTGTCGTGTCTTGCCTTCACTTCACCCTCCCGTCCGTCTCTCCATTACCTCTCTCTCTCTCTGTTTATTCCTTATTGTTGTGTGTCCAGTTATCGCAGCCTCTCTCTCTTCTTGTCTCTCCTTGTCTCTTTACTGTAGCTTCGGCAGTAAGAGGAGGTTTTAATTTCTTTTTTTTTTTTGATGTTGGTTTTTTATTGTCTATTGTTTGTTTTTGTTGCTGTTGTTGGTGTTGTTGTTGTTGTTGTTGGTGGTGGTGGTGGTGTTATTGTTATTGTTTATCGTCTATTATTATTATTATTATTATTATTATTATTATTATTATTATTATTATTATTGTTATTATTTTCATTATTATTGTTATTTTTATTTTTGTTATTTATCACCATTTTCATTATTGCTGTTGTTGTTGTTAGCATTTTTCGTCTTCTGTCATTAATGTTGTTATTATCATTATCATTCTTATTATTAGTGAAGCCAAGTTTACTACGGTGGTTGGTACATTGGGGTGTTCAATCGCTAATACCTCCGGAGCTACGTGGCTGATCGTAAGGCAATTAACACCGCATGAGAGCAAACCTGTAGCAATTTTACACGCTATGGCTTTCATCTTTCCGCTTGGGTGAAGTCAGCGGGTAACGTGCAGGAAGTACTGTCACTTCGGCTTCTAGCGAACACAGAAGTGAACGCTAAACTCTACAGGTAGCACAGCGAATCCAGGAAGGTCAGTGGTAGTTAATCCCTAGGTAGAAGTTAATTTTTTCGCCCTTCCATCTCTCTCTCTCTCTCTCTCTCTCTGGAAAAGCCGGGATGTGTACGTACAAGGATGTTTAAAAGAAAATTTATCAAAAAGTAATCCAACCATTTTAATGAAACTTACGAGGCGTCACGTTGTAATCCTAGTAATGTTTTTGGGTCCACTTTGAAGAAACTTTGCGTATTCAGAAGATAAAAAATTCTAACTTTTAAACCAATTAACTCATCGAGCTCAAATCTTCTTGGTAAATCACGTGAAATTTACAAAAAAAAAAATACATTATATTTTATTTGTAAAGAGACAGTCAGTTTTGTATTCTTTTTCCAAACTCCTTTTTGTCAGATTTACAACACGTTTTTTTTTTTTTGTAGAGACCTTCAGTTTTGTATAATTTTCATCAACGTCCCTTTTGTCTCAACTAGAGGAGAAACATAACACTGAAGGCAGAATACAGTATGCCATCCAACGGTATACAACACAGCCACTCATCTCTCGCTAAGCTTATGACCTGGAGTGATTTGAATATTAGCTAAATAAGACGTGCGCTGTGCTTGAAATTCTCTCTCTCTCTCTCTCTCTCTCTCTCTCTCTCTCTCTCTCTCTCTCTCTCTCTCTGATCTTTAATCTCATTTCTCTAACCTCCTTCCTTCGTTATATCTCTCTTTTAAGTTAAACAAAATTTCCCTTCTCAGTTTCTCGGGGTTTGATATGCTCTCTCTCTCTCTCTCTCTCTCTCTCTCTCTCTCTCTCTCTCTCTCTCTCTCTCATCAACGTCACGGCTGATAGAAGAGAGAGAGAGAGAGAGAGAGAGAGAGAGAGAGAGAGAGAGAGAGAGAGAGAGAGAGAGAGAGGGGGGGGTGCCGGGGATAAATCAAGGCAGGGTGTGAGCGTGCCGGAGTGTCAGGCAGAGGTGTTAAGGGGCAGAGAAAAAGAGCGAAATGGAGGTACAAAGATATTAAAGATAGTGAGGGAGATAGAGAGATAAAGGGAGAGATACAGACCATTCCTAAAGTAGAGAGAGAGAGAGAGAGAGAGAGAGAGAGAGAGAGAGAGAGAGAGAGAGAGAGAGAGAGAGAGAGAGAGAGAGAGAGAGAGAGAGAGAGTCAGACCACAACTACCACCACCACCACCAACAACAACAATACCAGTCTATAAATGTACATACGTTAGTTAACACACCCACTTGTACTTACGATATCCTTGTAATTACCCAACACGAAGCCACTCAACCATGACGCATATATTCTCTCTCTCTCTCTCTCTCTCTCTCTCTCTCTCTCTCTCTCTCTCTCTCTCTCTCTCAAATATTCCTGAACACCGAAAGCGTATCAAATAAAAACTCAGACGTGAGATAACAAGCAAACCATTAAGATAATTCGAGACAATGAACCGGAGTTGTGAAGCCTTCCGGGGAGAGAGAGAGAGAGAGAGAGAGAGAGAGAGAGAGAGAGAGCATATCAAATCCCAAGAGAAACACGGAGGAGGGATTTTGTTTAACTTGAGAGAGAGAGAGAGAGAGAGAGAGAGAGAGAGAGAGAGAGAGAGAGAGAGAGAGAGAGAGAGAGAGAGAGAGAGAGAGAGAGAGAGAGAGAGAGAGAGAGAGAGTTACAAAGTGAGATTAAAGATTAGAGAGAGAGAGAGAGAGAGAGAGAGAGAGAGAGAGAGAGAGAGAGAAATAAATGGAAATATCTCTCTCTCCTGGACAGTCAGGTAACCGGTGCTATTACTCGGCCGTGTTATCTTGGGAGGTGTTGAGTGGCATAGAAAACGGGCAATAATGAGGCGTCCCACCCTTAATTTGGCTGTTAAGTGAAGGTATTGCTCAGGGCCAAACGGGAGACTTGTGTACTGTGGCCTCGAGAAAGATGGGGTGTTGTTTCTCTCTCTCTCTCTCTCTCTCTCTCTCTCTCTCTCTCTCTCTCTCTCTCTCTCTCTCTCTCTCAGTTTTTTTTTCTTGGTTTTGTTTAAAGAAATCGTGTTTTTTGTGTTTTCTTATTTTTTCTATATCCTTTTTGTTGTTTGTGTTTTTTTTTCTTTGTTTTAAGTAATTATAAATCAATATGTTCTTAGTTGACTCACCGATCCTTAAAACTCACCCTAAAACACACAAAATTCTTAAAAAATACCGGGAAATTCCCAAAACACTCCCTGAACTACCAAACCCTTAAAATCACGCTGAAACACACACGAAATCTTTAAACACACCCTAAAAATCTCTTAACACAGCTTGAAACACACACCAAACCCTTAAAATCACCCTAAAAAAAGCCTAAACACCCTGAGACACACCAAACCCTAAAAATCACCCTAAAATACCCTCAACACCTTGAAACACACACCAAACCATAAAAAATCCTTAAAACACCCTGAAACTCACGCCAAACCCTTAAAATCACCCTTAAAAACCCTAAACACCCTGAAACACACACCAAATCCTCAAAGTGCCCTGAAAATCCCTTAACACACCCTGAAACTCACGCCAAACCCTTAAAATCACCCTAAAAAACCCTTAACACACCCTGAAACTTACGCCAAACCCTTAAAATCACCCTTAAAACCCTAAACACCCTACAACAGAAACCAAATCCTCAAAGCGCCCTGAAAACCCATTAACACATCCTGAAACTCACGCCAAACTCTTAAAATCACCCTTAAAAACCCTAAACACCCTGAAACACACACCAAATCCTGAAAGTGCTCTGAAAACCCCTTAACACACCCTGAAACTCACGCCAAACCCTTAAAATCACCCTAAAATACCCTAAACACCTTGAAACACACGCCAAACCCTTAAAATCACCCTAAAATTCCTAAACACACCCTGAAACTCACGCCAAACCCTTAAAATCATCCTAAAAAACCCTAAACACCTTGAAACTCACGCCAAACCCTTAAAATCACCCTAAAAAACCCTAAACACCTTGAAACACATCCCAAACCCTTAAAACCACCCTAAAAATCCTAATCATCCTGAGACACACGCGAAACCTTTAGAAAACAGCCTGAAAACCCTAACACACCCTAAACACACTAAATCTTTAACAATACCCTGAAAACTCCTTAAACACACCCTGACTTTTTGGGGGAGGGAGGAGGCCATCACCCTTGCTTGAGTATTAGGCTATATTTATTTATTTATTTATCACACCCTGAAATACGCGCCAAACCCTGAAAACACCCTAGAATTCCGTAAACACACCCTGAAAACACCCTAAAAATCATAAACACACTCTGAAACACACGCCAAAGACTTAAAAGCATCTTAAACACACCCTAAACACACTGAAACACACACCACATCATCCCACCGCCAGACACTCACCCCATGGAGCTTGAAGTAGAGGCCGCACGCATTGCACACTGGCTCTCCATTGTTGTTCCTGCGCCACAGTGTTGTGTTCGTGGTCTGGCAGTTGGAGCAGGTCATCCCGGAGCGGCGCTGTGGCTGGGGCGTAGTCGGGGCCGCGTACTGCTGGAGGAAGGAAATAGCGTTGACTTCTTCTATATTGGGACACATTTTCACCTTGAGATTTGTGTACGATTAGACCATTTTATTGATATTAAGGTCTCTGGAGATTATGATTGACTCCTTCAGTACCAGGTCACTATTTGGTGATTTTATACAGCTTCAGAAACTCGTGTTGGGATTGAAATAAGAGGAACTTTGGACCATTAACCTTCTGACCTGCATAGAACCTTGCTAGTGTAGAAAAGATCGTCTAATCATACCCAAACTCATGGTAAAAAATGCATCCCAGTACTTAAGGGGTTAATGGCCACAATCGTCACTACTTTAATCCCCCCCCACATAAGTTTCTGAATCTATATAAAATTACCAAAGCAGAATGAACATGGAAACGCGCCATGGTCCTGAAGAGGTTGATAGAAGTTTGATGTGCTTTGATCGTTTATTAGAATATTCACAAATTTTTAAGGAGTTTCGTATTATGAGGTAAAATTTGTGGTGTTTGACATTACGTTACTTCATAATCTAGACATCCATTGGTCGGGAATGAGGAAATATTAGTGTAGGATATGTAAGAATAATAAAGGACAATACACGTGTTGACTGTGTACTGGACTATTTTTTTTCTTCTATTTATACCATGTGGGCTTTTCACGGGAATTTCTGGGCTAAAGGGGATATTTTTTCGGGTACCTCCTATCTCAAAGCCCACCTGCTAGGAAACCGTTTGCCTTGAGTGAGGAAGCCCAATCTACACTCGGACCGTGGACAGGATTCAAACCCGTGCGCTTGGAGACCCCTCGGACCCCAAAGCGCGCATGGCTCCACTGTACCACGGCGGC
>NC_059267.1:10387458-10402458 GCF_017591435.1 Portunus trituberculatus
ACGGTAGGTTTGGTTAGGTTAAATGAGACGAGGTGAGGTGATGAATGTTGAATTAGGTGACGTGAGGTTTGGTTCAGGTTGGTTTGGTTATATCAGGTGAAGTGAGGTGAGGTGAAGCTTGAACAGGTTTGGTTAGGTTAGGTTAGGTTAGGTTAAGTTATTTGGTTTGAGGTGAGGTGAAGCTTGATTAGGTTAAGTTAGGTTAAGTTAGGTTAGATTGTATTGGGTTTGGTTATAAGTTACGTCAAATTAGTTCAGGTTAGATTAAGATGAGTTAGATTATGCCGACTTGTGTACAGCTCATTGGTCAAATAGAAGTGGACAGCACAGCGTCACGATAGCTGGTCAGGTTAGGTTAGATTTCATTGGGTTATGAGTTACGTCAAATTAGTTCAGGTTAGATTAAGATGAGTTAGATTATGACGACTTGTGTACAGCTCATTGGTCAGATATAATAAGTGGACGCGATAACTGGACAGGTATTCACGCCAAAGTAAGCCAAACATTTCTTCAGTCTGGTAATTAACGTGTGAAACTTTGTACTCCTCTTCACATTCTTCCATACCGCTACAGTTAAAAAGTTTCCAAAGATCAGGATTTTGTATTTTTTTTTCTAGATTTCCAAAGATGAGGATTTTTTGTATAGGTTTGCAAGGATAAGGATTTTTTTTTTTTTTTTTTTTTTACTTGCCCCGCTGAGGTACTATCAGGAAAAATTTAACCTAATATAAGAAATGCATGAAAAGGGTAAACTAAACATTGAACTATTGAAGTATTTTGCCGGTAAAGAAAACTGTTAACATCAAGTACTGTACACACACACACACACACACACACACACACACACACACACACACACACACACACACACACACACACACACACACTGAAGGGTGAATGTATAGGGTGTTGCTGTTCTTATCCTTCCTTATACACTCCTCCTCCTCCTCCTCCTCCTCCTCCTCCTCCTCCTCCTCCTCCTCCTCCTCCTCCTCTTCATCTTTCTCCTCTTTATCCATCTCCTGCTCCTGCTGCTCCTCCTCCTCCTCCTCCTCCTCCTCCTCCTCCTCCTCCTCCTGCAAAGTATCAGGAGTCTCGCTACTTGACGCCACGCCGAGCAGGACTGAAGGAGAGAAGGATGGAGGGAAGTTGGGAGAGAGGGAGGAAGGGAGGGAGGTAGAGAAGGAGGGAGAGAAATTGGCACTTAGTAGAGGGAAGTGTTTTTAAGTGTATGAGAGAGAGAGAGAGAGAGAGAGAGAGAGAGAGAGAGAGAGAGAGATTGAGATTGAGATTGACCAGTATTCCTCTTTCCCACTCTCTCTCTCTCTCTCTCTCTCTCTCTCTCTCTCTCTCTCTCTCTCATCGTCAGCGCCTCCGTCAGCAGTCCTTACCTGGCTCAATCCTGCGGTAGGTTTCCCCCGAGGCGGTGTGCAGGATGGAGTCGTAGGATGCGGTGGTGTTCCAGGCGGGGGCGGGGGCCATGTAGGCGTGGTGGGTGAGGGGCGTGGACCTCTCTAGCACCTCCTGTGGGTGAGTGAAGAATGAGCACGCGGGGGCATAGGAGGATGAATAGGAAGAGAACACAATGAGATGCAAAGGAATACAAAGGAAAGTCAAACAGCAACTCTTAAAGTCCTTCATGCTGTTTCGTATCTACAAGCTACACAGGGATAGAAAGAAAGAACAGTACAGCAGAAGGCTCCCCACCCACCCACCTCTCCATCCACCTTGCACTAACATGAGAAAATAATGAAATAGACCTATCTGGAAATCAACGCAATAGTGAAGCAGTATAGTGAGTGTGCGTACATTTAATACATACTCTGTGACGTAAAAGAGGTGGATTTCTACGACTATATATTTCTACGACTATACATTTCTACGACTATATACGACTTTGTTTACGTGTGGTTATTGTGAAGAGAGCTGGGTTTGGATTCGCTTGGCATATTATATCTTTAAAGGCTTCTATTGAGATACCATTCATGATTTTTGAAGGAAGGAAGGTGGGAAACGGAGAAGGAGGAGGAGGAGGAAGAGGAGGAGGAGGAGGAGGAGGAGGAGGAGGAGGAGGAGGAGGAGGAGGAGGGGGAAGAAGATGAACAAGAACAAGAACAAGAACAAGAAGAAGAAGAAAGGGGAGAAGGAAGAGGAGACGAAGAGTAGCAAGAGGAGGAGGAGGAGGAGAAGGAAGGAGAGCCAAGAGTAACAGTAGGAGGAGAATTAGAGAGAGGAAGAAAATGAGGACTAGAAGGAAAAACAGACTATTTCCTGGCTGAGTGTACAGACTGAACGCATTTCTAAAACCTTCTTAAAAACTAACGCAATGTTTTTTTTTTTTTTTCCCAATCTGATGTAAAATCTTAATTCAGGTTTTGAAAGAAAGACGTCTATTCTTTTTTCTCTCTCGAGCATAAATTTATATCATATTTTTGAAAACTTTAATATTTTCTCGCCTTCTCTCCCACTCTCTCACATTAACAACTTCATGAAGCAAACTTAAACATTTCTAAATCGAACATAAATTTCAACTTTTTTTGCTATTTTTTTTCTATTTTTTTATTTTTGCAGTTCAGGTGTTGCCGTGATATACATTGCTCCACCGCTCCAGTTAGCTTTAGAGGAGAGGTTAGCTTTAGAGGAGAGCTGAGCGTAGGAGGAAACATTATTCTTTAGCCACTCCAGAAAATCATCTATATATATTTTCTCCTCTTCGACTTAATTCTCGAAGCTCTAATAACCTTCTGAGGAGACTTAAGTGCATTGAGTTAAATAATGATGAGAAAATATTAAAGGAAAAAAGATAGAAGGAAGGAAGGAAGGATGGATGGATAAATGGATGGATGGAAGGAAGGATGGATGGAAGGAAGGAAGGATGGATGGATGGATGGATGGATGGATGGAAGGAAGGAAGGAGGGATGGAGGGATGGATGGATGGATGGATGGATGGATGGATGGATGGAAGGAAGGAAGGAAGGAAGGAAGGATGGATGGATGGATGGATGGATGGATGGATGGATGGATGGAAGGAAGGAAGGAAGGAAGGAAGGAAGGAAGGAAGGAAGGAAAGAAGGACAGAAGGAATGAAAGAAACGAGAAAATATTAAACCAAAAAAAGTAAGAAAGAAACAAGGAAGGAAGGAAGAAAGGAACAAAGTAAGGAAGGAAGGAAGGAGGGAAAAAAGGAAGGAAGGAAGAAAGAAGAAGAAAAGAAAGAAGAAAGGAAAGAAAAAAAGAAAAAAGAAATTAACCTTGCGTCCAGAAACTACTTGAAAACCGCACTAGAAAACCTGAATATGCTTTTCTCTTCTTAAATCTCTCTATATTTTTGTGTAATGCATTGCTCTAATAACCTAAACAACGATGAATATAGTTGGAATTATTATTTTCTAACCAAACACAAAAAAAAAAAAAAAACATATTGAAACCACGCACATAAACATTCCTTTCTATTTAAGTTTGAGTTTTATCGTATTTTTTGTGGTATGCATTTCTCCGTTAAGTTTCTAATCATCTCACGGAATATTATTTGCTAACTTAATACCCTAAAACAACATACAACTTCATATATTATTTCATCTTCCTCCAGGACAGATTATTCACTAACATGATACGCTGAACCAACATTAAAAAGCCTTATCTTACTTCACCTCTCTCTAGAAAACACTATTCACTAACACAACATACTAAAACAACATTAAAAACTCAGATATCACTTCATCTCCCACTTTAGAACCTCGAAGCATTGTTTAGTTACCCCAACACAAGTCAGAGGAAGGTACAGTGTTCTAACAGGCATCAGGTGTCAGGGGAAGGAATGTCAGGGTGTCAGTGAGTAGGTGTAGGTGGCGGCAGGTCAAGGTGAGGAGGTCAGAGGGTCAGGGAGAGGCTGCCGAGTATATGTGACGTTAGTGTAAGGGTGTCAGGTGTGTTGTTGCATGTCAAAGGTGTGTGAGAGGGAAAGAATGCGTGTGTGTGTATGTGTGTGTGTGTGTGTGTGTGTGTGTGTGTAAGTGTCTCGCTTTCGTGGTTGCAAGGTGACGCTGTTAATTAAGTCAGGATCTCGGCAGGTGGTGTCAGGCAGGTGCAGGATGTCGGTAAATTAGTGTCAGGTAGCATTAATGAGGTGGCTAAGAGGAGTGGACGAGTGAAGGAAGATGCCGAGATAAGCCAGATGAATATGAATGAAGCTGCAGGAGGAGATAGATAGATTAATACTGGTGGAAATTTTAGAGGATAGCAGAGGAATATATTGACTGGTAATGGAGCAGAGGAATATATTGACTATTAATGCAGAGAAGAAGAAAAGATTGTGATTGCCAGAGGATGAGATAGATAAATGCCACTAGAAAGTTGAGAGATTAATAGAAAGTATATTGACTGTTAATGGATTGTAATGGAAAGAAGTAGTTGTTATTTTGTCTGTGTGTGTGATGAAATACTGGTTTGGTGTGTGTGTGTGTGTGTGTGCGTGTGTGTAGTTTTTTTTATGCGTGTTTGTATCCTGTTATTAGGTTTTAGTTTGACTGACGTAAATGCAACAAAAAGCTTATCTATTTGAACATAATTGCAGATTGATTTCTTGTTTTTTTTATGTTATTTTTCCTCATATCTTTTTTTCAGTGTCTGGTAAATTGTGCTAAAAGGTAAAACGTCTCTCTTCGTGTTCTACTTCTATTTAGAGGATGGAAAATATTACAGACATAACCGGATATTGAGAACAAAAATATTCTAGTGTTTTTGCTTTTCTTACCTACATATTTCACTTCTCAATTTATCGATTTACTTATTTCTTATTACTGCCAACACTTATTTTCCTCATGGGTTAATAAAAGCCAAACCAAACAGACAGACAGACAGATTGACAGCCAGAAAGAGACAGTCAGACAGACAGACTCACGGGCGCCAGCTGACTGTAATCTGCCGCCGTCGCCCACATGGAAGCGTCAGTCTTTTGCAGGTGGGCGTGGGTGCTGGCGTGCGGGTGGGCGGTGGTCGTGGCGTACGGGGACTGCACAAAGTCGTACCCCGCTGACCTTCGCCCCTCGTCCTTCACGTACCTACGGCAGGGCAAGGTGTTAGGTTGACACTGGTCAGGTGAAGGTTAGGTGAGGTTAAATTAGGTTAAGTTAGGTTAGGTGAGGTTAAGTTAGGTTAGGTTAGGTTTGGTTAGGTTTGGTTAGCCTATGTTAGGTGAGGTTAGATTTGGTTAAGTTAGGTTAGTTTAGGTTAGGTTAAGTTAGGTTAGGTTAGGTTAGGTTAAGTATAGGTTTGAGTTTGATTAGGTTATATGAGATAGGCAAGACTGAGTGAATTATGTTAGGTTAAGTCAAGGTCAATTGAATGAAATCAGGTTAAGTTCGGTTAGGTTATGAAAGGTCCTTTAATGTTAGATAAAAGTAAATCTAGGTTAAGTTGGGCTTACGTTTTCTTTTTAGGTTTTACACTTCATCCACATGTAATTCCCATCCACAACCTCCTTTTTTGTCTTTCATCATCCTTTAATCCTACATCCAACACCTCTCACCCCCCCTCCTTTTCCCCTCCTTCCTTACATCATTTCTTCATCCCTCCACTCTGTCCTCTCATACACCCTCACACACCGCCATCCTTCATCCCTACACCTCACGCCACATCCTTCTCTCCATCCTTCCATCAATTCCACACACCTTCCCTCACTCAGCTTTTACCACACTCCATCCTACCTCCCTCCTTCATCCTGCGCCTTTCCTTTATCCAAACACCCATCCTACACCTTTCTCCTTCACTCAACTGTTTCATCACTACACTAATCACCTTCCTTTATCCTTCGCTCTTCCTTCACTCATACACCCATCCTACACCGATTCCTTCATTCTACACTTCATCCTACATTCTTCCATCCTTCCATCATCCTTACACTCGTTCTTTACCTCTTTCCTTCACCACATCCTTCACACATTCCCTCCCATCCCACGCTTCCTTCAATCCTACACCCATTCCTTGATCCTTCACTTACATATCCTGCGTCTTGTAGTAGTAATGGTAGGGCTCCGTGTAGGATAGAGAGGCGAGGGTGGTGATGGCAGGGGCGGACTCCAGAGTGGCGTAAGTGGCTCCCTCGCTGCTCAGGTGGGCGTGCGGGTGTGGGTCGACTGTGTGGGCGTGCACGTGCTCAACTGGGTGGCTGGGATCGTACACTACCACACTCTGAACCGTGTAAGGGGACTGGAAGGAAAGGGATGTTGATGGAAATGGGAAAGGTGAATGTGTAAGTAATGAAGTGATGAGGAAGTCGATGTTTAAAGAGAAAGGAAGGAATAAAGGTAAATAGTGTAACAACAGCAACAATAACAAGAACAACAATGACAAGAACAACAATAATAATAATAATAATAATAATGATAATAATGGTAATAATAATAATAAGAAGAAGAAGAATAAGAATAAGAATAAGAAGAAGAAGAAGAAAAATAATAAGAAAAAAAAAGAAATAGAAGATGAACACGGAAAAAAAAGAAAAAAAAAGGAAGTAGAAGAAAACTGATACGAAAAAAGAAAGGAAAAGAAGGAAAGAACAAAAAGAAATAGAAGATTAACACGGAAATTAAGAAGAAAAAAAAAAAAAAGGAAGACTAAGACGAAAAAAGAGGGAAAACAAAGAAAATAAAAAGAAAAAGAAAAAAAAGTTGGCAGGTGACACGGATATAGAAAACGTGAGGTAGTTAACACGAAAATGAAGAAATAAAAGTGAAAAAATAAGACTTAGATGAAAAAAAAAAGAAAAAAAGGAAAAACGACCAAAATAATAAGAAAAGATAAATAAATTAGCAGGTGACAGGGATATAGAAAACGTGAGGAAGTTAACACGAAAATGAAGAAAAAGAAGAAATACACAAAATAAGAAAACGAAGACGAAAAACAAAAGAAGGAAAAACGAACAAAAAAAAAAAAAAAAAAAGGAAAGGAAAAAAAGACTGCAGTGGTCATGTGAAGAGGAGAGAGAGGAAGACTATGTAGGAGTGAGAGTAATGGAGGTGGACGTGCAGGAGAGACGTGGACGAGGGAGGCCTAAGCTACAGTGGGAGGACCGACTGAAGGAGGATCACAGAGAGAGACAGCTAATGGATCGGAACCAGTGGAGATGACTTGCGAAGAGATGCGATCCCTTATGAAAATGGGAAACGCCAAGAAGAAGAAGAAGAAGAGGTGGTAGACAACATGGATATAGAAAACGTGGGTTGGGGCACAGAGAGACAGCTGGGGGAGGAACAAATGAAGATGACTAGCAAAGAGATTCGATGCCTTATGAAAATGGGAAACGCCAACAGAAGAAGAAGAAGAAGAAAAGTTGGCAGGCGATAGGTGTGTAGAAAACGTGAGGAGGTGCATTAAAGGGGGACTCACGTAGGTGGTCTGCTCCAGGTCATGCACGGTGGCTGGGATTGCGTTACTCTGTACTGGTGACGGGGAAACCATCTCACCCTTCACCTGTGGGGAAGTTAATGGGGGGGGTCATTAGTACAGTCTGAAGTAGTGAAGTAGTGTAGGCAGGAGGGTGTAAGTAAGTAGATTTTCCCTTTTTTTTTATTTTAAGATTGATTTTTCGTCTTTTTTTCGCATATTTCTATTTTTATTTATTTTTTTTTCTTTGCTATATATATTTTTTTAGTTACGTTTATATCCTGACGCCTGAACTAGTGTAGACAGGAGGGTGTAAGTACGTAGATTTTCCTTTTTTTTTTTTTTTAAGGTTGATTTTTCGTCTTTTTTTCGCATATTTCTATTTTTATTTTATTTATTTTTTTTCTTTGCTATATATTTTTTTAGTTACGTTTATATCGTGGCGCCTGAAGTAGTGTAGACAGGAGGGTGTAAGTAAGTGTATTTTCCTTATCTTATCATTATTTTTATGGTTATTTTTCGCCTGTGTATTTTTTTTCATGTTTACATTCCTGTTTCTTTTATTTTTCTTTTATTTTTTTCACATTTTTTCTTTTTTTGTAGTTACCTTCATTTCTTGGTTTCTGGAGTAGTGAAGACAGTTTGGACTAAGACTTCAATAGGTTTTTATTTATTATTATTATTATTATTATTATTATTATTATTATTATTATTATTATTATTATTATTATTATTATTATTATTCTAAGGTTTTTTCGTCAGTTTTTTTCATACATGTTTTGATTTCTATTTTTTATGTTTTTATTCATATTCCTTCTAGTTCCGTGTATCTCCTGGCGTCTGGCACAGTGAAGGCATATGAATTTAGGCTTAGGTAGATAATTTCTTTCTATCAACCCCTTCAGTACTGGGACACATTTTGCCTTGAGATTTATGTACGATTAGACCATTTTATTGACATTAGGAAGAGTCTCTGGAGGTCAGAAGATAAATAGCCACGGTCTTCACTTTTTTAATGAGTTTCTGAAGCTGTATGGAGTCGCCAAATAGTAAGCAGAATGAATAGGGAAAGAAGTCATGGTACTGAAGGGGTTAAGGTTCTTTTCGCCTTGTTTTCACTCACGTTTCTATTTTCATTTTATATTTTTTTTTCTCATTTTCCTTCTAGTTTATTGCCTGGCGTCTGAACTACCGAAGGCTTAAGTAGGTCTAGTTTTTCTTTTCTATTAAGGTTCGTTTCGTTTTCTTTCACACTTCCACGTTTCTATTATCATTTTTTTTGTCACATCTCCCTTCTAGTCACGTTTATTTCTTGGAGTCTAGAAGATCTATTTTTTTCTTCTTCTTTCATATTACTTTTATTTTCGTCTATTTTTTTCAATTTTCACGCTTATCTATCTAAATACCCATTTCTGTATGCGTGGCTATCAAATTATACGAGTTTTTGAGTGCGTTTTTCTATTCATCTATCATGTAACCAGGAAGGGCAGGAGGGAGGGGTGCCAGGCCAGGAGGCGGTCTCGGGAGGGCGGGTGGGAGGGAAGTGAAGGACAGCAGTGCATAATGTTCCCTCTCCATCACTCTCTATGGCATGAGTCGCACAGGAAGGCAAGTGGGATATAGACACCTTAGGAAGCTAAAGAGGAAAACACTTGAAGGAAATTTGATTAGAAAAAATGAAAATCGATGAAATTATGTGCCCCGATTTCCTGCAGACAAGAAAGTTAACGTCTAACAAACAAACACTGTTATTGTTTGTCTCTTAACTTAATGTATTTCAACGTATCAAGCTCGGGAAATTAAGAAATAACAATAACATCGAGTATTTATGAGAGAGAGAGAGAGAGAGAGAGAGAGAGAGAGAGAGAGAGATTGCCTTTGTACAGTGGAACCATGCGTGCTTTGGGGTCCGAGGGGTCTCCAAGCGCACGAGTTCGAATCCTGTCCACGGTCCGAGTGTAGGTTGGGCTTCCTCACTCAAGGCAACGGTTTCCTAGCGGGTGGATTTTGAGATAGGAGATACCCTAAAAAACTATCCCCTTTAGCCCATAAATTCCCGTAAAAAGCCCACATGGTATAAATAAGAAAAAATAATAAAGAGAGAGAGAGAGAGAGAGAGAGAGAGAGAGAGAGAGAGAGAGAGAATGTATGCATATTATCGTTGTACTATCATTACCTCACTAGTACTTATTGTCATTTTTTTCTGCGGCAGGTCAGTTTGTCTGGTCTGAAATTCCACGTCAAACATTTCCTTATATAACTCCACAATACTCGCCTAATTACCACGGGAATGAAAAAAATGTTTATTGCGGCGGAGTAAAAAAGAAAAAAACACAGAATCACTGATATTCCCTGATGACTCAAGACTAATTACTGAATGGAATGTGGTGTAATGAACGGTTTGAGCTGAGCATCAATGGGAGAAGGGGAAGGAGGGATTGTGGGAGAGGAGGAGGAGGAGGACAGAGGGAGTAAAGAAGGGATAATTGGGAGACGGGGAAAGAAAGTTTATCTGTTCGTTAGTGTATATCTACCTGTCTCTCCATCTATTTATCTTCTCAGCCTAGGGTTTGCGAATCCCCACGGGTTTACAAGAAGATTTCCATGGGTACTTAGAAGGCCGATCTTTTACAGTACCATTGCATATTGAGTTACTCGTAGTGTCAGTCACTGAATCAACATTCTGTTCTATGTCAGATTACTGCGGGTTCGGTGGATGGTTTCGTAACTCAGGGGGTCTTAAGGACGTTGATCCCGCCCTGATACAGTGGAACCATGCGTGCTTTGGGGTCCGAGGGGTCTCCAAGCGCACGGGTTCGAATCCTGTCCACGTCTGAGTGTAGGTTGGGCTTCCTCACTCGGAGCAACGGTTTCTTAGCGGGTGGCCTTTGAGATGGGAAGTACCCCAAAAAGTACCCTCTTTAGCCCAGAAATTCCCGTGAAAAGCCCATATGGTATGAATAAAAAAAAGAATAAAACTGGCTTAGGTTAAGTGCAAATAGATGAAGTGGGGTTAGGAGAAGGTAAGTCAGATTAGTGAATTAGTTAGCTTTGATTTGATTAGGAGTAAGTTTGAAATTTTTGGAATAAAGGAAAAAGAAAGAAACCTGATTACAAGAATGGTGTAGAAAGAAAAGAAATATGAAAAAAGAGACTTATTAGTGAAAAAGAAGAGGAAAATAACCCGAATTTAAAAAAATAGTCCTACCTCAGCCTTAGCGACATGGAGGGCGTGGTTGTAGGCGTGGGCGTGGGCGTGGGCGGCGGTGTAGGCGTGCTTGAGCTCCTCCTCCTCCTCCTGCTTGACGGGCGTGCGGGCGGACAGGCTCACGTCCTCCCTGATGATCACGTTGCTGGCTACTCCCACCTCGCTGACGGGCGTGGCGCTTGGCGTGGGCGTGGGAGTGGCGGCGACACTGGTCAGCACCGTGAGGTTCAGGCCCCTGTGGGTGGTGGTGGTGGTGGTGGTGTTAGTGCTACTGCTATTGGTGCTGCCGCTCTTACTACTACTACTACTAGTAGTAGTAGTAATAGTAGTATACTACTACTACTACTACTACTACTACTACTAATAATAATAATAATAATAATAATAATAATAATAATAATAATAATAATAATAATAATAATAATAATAATAATAATAATAATAATAATAATAATAAGTGATAATAATGATAGTGATAATGATGATAATGATAATGATAACAATAATAATAATAATAATGATAATTATAATAATAATAATAATAATAATAATAATAATAATAGTAATAATGATATCAAGAATTGCAATAAAAATGTACTTTCAAATTTTCTATAAGGAAATAATGATTGTATGTGTTTTGTGTGTTTGAGAGAGAGAGAGAGAGAGAGAGAGAGAGAGAGAGAGAGAGAGAGAGAGAGAGAGAGAGAGAGAGAGAGAGAGAGAGAGAGAGAGAGAGAGAATCATAATCATACTCTTTAGCACATCACCACGTAACACATGTGCACTCACACACACACACACACACACACACACACACACACACACACACACACACACACACACACACACGTACCCTGGGTGGTCCTGGGGGGTGGGTTCCCGGGGCTGTGGGTGGTGCCACATCTCAGCAGGGGGCGCTGACACGTGGTTGGGGGCAGCGCTCCCTTCCAACTGCTGGGAGGTAACGGCAGATGGTTTAGGGGGGGAGCATTCAGGGTCACGGGGGGCGGAGGTTGACCGTGGGGGTGGTGGGGTGTAACGGTCCCCTGCTCCTCCCCCTCCCCCACTGCTGCTAGTGGTGATGGTGACGGTGGTGGAGGTGGTGATGTTGGTGGTGGTGCCTTCCTCCTGCTCACTCATGGTTGTGGCGGTGTTGTGGTGTTGCGTCCTGTCCTGTTGTGGTGTTGTTCTGCACGTGTTCTGGCCTGTTCTCTATTTCGGTCTTGTTATGCTGTTTCCTCTTTTACTTTATCTCTTTCTCTTTTCTCTATCTTTTCCTCTTTTCCTTAATTCTTATTTTCGTTATGATCAGAGTGTTTTTCTTTTATTTTCTAGTAATTTCCAAGGTTGTGATCTTCTCTTGTTTTTATGGATGGTATTAGATTACGCTTCCTTCCCGCTGTGTGGTATTGAGCCGCGGGTGTGACGTTTATTGCTTTTTATGGCCTCACAAAATCGTAAATCTATTCAATTTGCCTCGTGGGGACTTGAGCATTCACTCCTCTAATCATTTCTCGAATTTATACAACGACAACTGTCATTATTTTTCACGTGTCAAAAAATCAGGGTTTCTTCATTGGTGGATTCAGGAAACGTGACAATTTTTCTCCGTGACGAGGAAGCGTGACAAATTTTTTCTCAGTGACGTAACAGGAAATCCAGGGAAGGTATTAGAGGAGAGGTGAGAGGAGTGACTCAAGTAATACGAAGAAAACGGGGCTCAAGTGTTCTCAGGGCAGGGAAGGTGTGACTCAGGGTGCTCTGTGTGTGTGCGTGTGTGTGTGTGTGTGTGTGTCGGTTCTTTTCTGGTCTGTGGCACTGTAGGGATGCTGGTTTCTTCTCTAGCTGGTCTCTTGTGTGTGTGTGGATGGGTGTGTGTGTGTGTGTGTGTCTGTTGTGTGTTGGTCTCTTGCTGGTCTGTGGCGCTGCAGGGACGCTGGTCTCTTCTCTAGGTGGTTTCTGGTGGTGGTTTGTGTGGTTTCCTCTCTTTTCTCTGTCACCTTCGTACGTCACACCTGTTGGGGAAAATACTGGTTTATTGAAGGTTTCTTGATCTTAATGCAGTTTTCTTATGAGTATTTATTTGTTCTTTTCTTTTTTTTGTGTGTGTGGATTTTTTACTGCAGGTAATTCTTGACAGACTTAGTTTTTTTCTTAATGTGTGTGTGTGTGTGTGTGTGTGTGTGTGTGTGTGTGTGTGTGTGTGTGTGTGTGTGTGTGTGTGTGTGTGTGTGTGTGTGTGTGTCGCTCATTTGCAGTCTCCGTGACATTTCTTCCACCTCTTTGTTTTTTTTTTTTCACTTTCCTCTTGTCGTGTAAGATGGACTCTGGCCAAGGGCAAAAAAAAAAAAAAATAAATAAATAAATAAAAGAAGGTGAAAAAAAATCATTCGAATAATGTCCACTGAAGATGCCGGTTCGAAAGAATATCCAAAATTATAAAGTTCTGTTTACCAAAAGAAGAGTATGTACATGGTGGACTTGGGACTAATTTTGATGCCGGAAAAAAAATGGAACTTAACGTAACCTGAAGTAACCTGACGCAACGTAATCTAACCTAACCTAATCAAACCAAACCAAACCTGAGCTAACTTAACCTAACCAAACCTAACCTAACTTAACCTAAGCTAACCTTTAAGGACACTGAAAAATCTATGAACAGCGAAATCAAACGAACACTGCGTCTTCTCTTAACGAAGTCCCAATATAACAACAAAAGAAGATCGCCACCACACAAATTAAAAAAAGAAAAGAGAATAGTAAGAATAACAATACAAGGAATAACGAAATTGAGAGCCAAAAAGCCGAGGAAAGGAGTACAAAGACAAAAGAGAAGATAAGGAAAAGTAAGGAGATAAAATAAAAGAGGGTATGAAAAAGTGAGAGTTAATCGAACATCACAACAGTATCCCCTTTAGCCCATAAATTCCCATAAAAAGCCCACATGGTATAAATAAAAAAAAAAAAAACGAAAGAGAAAATCATATGACGGCCATTGGATCAAACATATCCATCATTCATTCATATATTCATCTAATAATTCAAAGCTCCCGATTGACTAACAGAGTGACGACGCCTGTTCTTGTGAGTTAAAGGGAAGGAAACCTACAAACCATACCAGTCATTCCTACACTCTCCAGCCAAACACGGGAAAAAGATGACTTAACCCCTTCAGTACTAGGACACATTTTTACCTTGAAATTTGTGTGCGATTAGACCATTTTATTGACATTATAGGAAGGGTCTATGGAGGTCAGAAGATTAATGGCCACAGTTTTCACTATTCTAATCCCCCACATGAGTCTCTGAGGCTGTAGAAAATCACCAAATAGTCACCAGAATGAATATGTAAACGCGTCATGAAGGGTTTAAAGGCTATATACGTGACAATACCTCAGCAAACAACACTCACCAATCACCCTTTACCTAATCATACCAATCCCAGTATTAAATCGGTACTAAAAACCCAGCGAAACCAATTCCAGTCAACCATACGTAGAAAGAAAGATGACTTAGCAGGTATATACGTGGCAATACCTGAGCAAATTTTACCTGCCAATCACTCTTTACCTAATCATACCACTCCCACTATTGAATCGGTACTAATAACCCAGCGAAGCCAATTCCACTCAGCACTCATTAGTCAATACGTAGAAAACATAAAGAGTTATTAGGTTACGTGACAATACCGGAACAAACAACACTCGCCAGTCACCCATGCGTAACCTAGCCATACCAAGCTCTCCATCAACTCGGGACTAATAAAACCAGCGAAGCCATTTCCACTCAGCATTCATTGTTCAACCATACATAGAAAAATGACGAGTTTACAGGTGACAATACTGGAGTAAACTTTACCCACCAGTCACCCAGGCATTACCTAAATATTCCAGGCTCCCTATTGACTCAGTACTAATAACCCAGCGAAGCCAATTTCTCTCAGTATTCATTGTTCAACCATACTTAGGAAAAAATACGAGTTGACATGTATAAACGTGACATTACCTACGCAAACCTTACCGCCAATCATCCACGAGTTACCTAATCACACCAATCGCTCCATTGACTCAGCACTAATAACTCAGCGAAGCCAATTCCACTCAGCACTCACTGTTCAGCCATACATAGGAAAAAAATGACTTGACAGGTATACACGTCACAATACCTGAACAAACCTTACCTGCCAGTCACGTTGCCTAATCATACACAACTCCCCATTGACTTCCCACTAATAACCAAAACGAAGTCTATTCCACTCAGCACTCATTATTCAGCCATACATAGAGAAAAAGATTATTTAACAGGTCTATACTTTACAATACCTGAGCAAACTTTACCTGCCAGTCACGTTGCCTAGTCATACAAAACTCCCCATTGACTTCCCACTAATAACTCAGCGAAGCCAATT
>NC_059267.1:10407458-10414958 GCF_017591435.1 Portunus trituberculatus
CATTGTTCTTTACTGGTTTAAGTGTTTTCTTTTCATCTTCATCTTTTAACCACTTTCTCAGACAGTTTGTAGCTCATCAGAAAATGTGAGCTCAAATGTTTTACGAAATTTCATCTTATCTCTACGTCAAAGTGTCTACAGGGCAAAACAAGAGCTGAAATAAATACACTGCCCATCCAATAATTTCAGTTTCATTATCTTGTCCCGCCGCCATAGAGAGTGTAAGTCATGGCGCAGGTAAACACGCCGCTTCACTCATACCTGTACTGGTCCCGCTTTTGTGTAGCTAGTCACCATCAGCCAAACAAAGACACTCACAAACCATTCACTTCACTTCATCACTTTCTTTGCTCTCACTGCTGCAATAAGTAACAATTTACTGCACTAGAACCAATAATGCATGAAGTCTTTCTCATTATCTACAAGTAAGGTTTGATAAATAGTTTTTTTTTTTGTTGCTATTTTTTGCTAATAAAATGCTTGGAATTGACTGCAGAGTAAGAAAAGGACTCTTAGAAGGGATAAAAAGAATATACTTCTAGCAATTTCTTGGAGTTACAATGTTTGGTAGTAAATGTAAAACAAGAAAAGTCCAAGAGTGGCGAATTATTAAGAAAGGATGTTTCAAATAGGAATAAAAGGGTTGAAGCTAGATAACTAACTTTCAGGACGAGAGACGGAGAGGTGTGTATACACGGTCACCTGGCGCCACCTGACCCACCCACCATCAAGCTGCGGCCATTACGTGTTGCCGCGCCTCCCCCACCCGTGAAGAACGCGCAATTTAGTGGAGTGGTTTATGTGGATCTTTATTTCAGTCAGGCTTGTTTGTTTTGGTAGCGCTCGGAGTGTGTGGGTAGAGGAGAGAGTATAGAAATGTTTGTTGTTGTTGTTATTGACGTTTATCATTATTGTTATTATTATTCTTTTTGTCATTTTGTCATCATCATCATCATCATCATCATCAATATCATTATCATCATCATTATAACCATCATTATATCTGTCAACACTCGATACCTGTCATTATCTGTTTCCCTGAGTCTAGAACCTGAGGGAAAGTTTTCTGCGTGCATTAACTCTTGTGCTGGAAAGTTACCGTGGTGACGCACTGAGGGAGTCACCGCTCTTGTAACGCTTGATGGAGAGACCTTAATTGTTAGTACTGCTTTTGTCTTTATCTCTATCATTATCCCTTTCTCCCTTTCCCCCACGCGTGGTGAAAGGACAGCCCAGCCACGCACACCACAGCTGGTGTGGTGTTGGTGGTGATGGTGTTGTGTGCCTGGTACGGTTATGTTCACATTTGTATCATTGTCAATGTTCACCACTAATTGATTGCACCGCCTCCATCACAACAACCACCACCACCACAGCACACCACCACACCACGCCACGCCACACCACGCCACGCCACGCCACACTACACCACACCACACCACACCAAACCACACCATCACTCGCCTGAAAGCCTCTGGGCTCAGCTTCCCGTCTCAGGAGTGACGTGTTTTGTCTAGTTGTGGGCTGTGTCGGAAAAATGGGCCAGGTGGCAGGGACAGTGGCGGTTGTGACGCGTCTGCCCCTCACCACGGCTCTTGCAGGCTGAGTCGCCAGCAGAGTACCTGAAGGGCGTCACGCCATGCAGAACTAAGTGAATCTCACCTGGTCCACCTCGCTGTGAGTGTGTGGACAGCACTTGCTTGGGTTCTGGAGCAGCTTGAATTGGTGCTGCGGGTCAGGGCGGAGCGGGACGGGCCCGCGCCAGCCTGGCCATGTGAGGCCATCTCAGGTCACTGCCAAGGTGCCGCGCGGAGCGGGGCAGGGCGGGGCAGGGTTGGGGTAGAAGGCTTGGCTGGCCACCTGTTGCTGCTTGTTGGTGGTGGTGCTTGTGGCCGCCGCGGGCCGGCAGCTTCCAGCTGCTGCCTCTGGACTCCCGCATAGGCTCACCCTTCCAGGTAGCTTTTCCCGGATGCGATAGTTGGATGAGATAAGATTTTAGTGTGTGCTCACGCACAGATAGCACCGATAGCGGATCCGTCTCGCCATGGCCGAGAACAATCATTATATACCCTCTGAGATAAAATGATAAAACACTAATCTTTCCAGGACTATCTTTTCCGGGGATGATCGTCGCCTCCAGTCACTCCCTGGAACCTGGAAGTGCTCGCCGCGTCGCCGCCTCCCTCGCCGCTCAGGCATTGCACGCAGCAGTGGCAGAGGAGGGCAGCGTGACGGGCGCGCGGCACTCACCTGTTGGCGCTGCGCTGAGGCTGGAGTGCCGGCCGCAACTAGCGGGGTCCCGCGGTGCCTGGCGGCGAGGGGGGGGCAGCAGGTGGGAGAGCAGCTCGGCGCGGCGCGCTTTCTTTCCTGCGGCAAGTGCGGCGCCCGGAAGGAAGGGGAAGCGAAAGGTGCATGTGTGCGTACGTGTGTCTGTGAGTGTCGTTAGCGGCCACACGCATGTCAGTGAGGGAGACAGTGAGAAGGTGACTTATTCCAGGAGTGTGGCCCTGCTGGGCCAAAGTGAGGGCCACACCACTACCTCCTCCTCCTCCTCCTCCTCCCCTTTTCCTCCTCCTCCTCCTCCTCCTCCCCTCCTTTCCTCCTCCTCCTCCTCCTCCTTCTCCTCCTTCTCCTCCTCTTCCTCCTCCTGTTCAGCCAATCAGCACCGGGCGTCCCTCTGCCCGGATCGTTACAGCTCACACTGCCGCACATGCCAGTCACATAATAACCTTTATGTTGAGGGATGCGATGGTCGCGGCGTTGCGAGCCACAGGGGCACAGCGGCGCGGGTGTTGGTGTGCCTTGGTGCCGGGGACGGAGGGGCGTCAGGCTGGGGCTCGCTCCTCTGTCCGGCTTGAGTGCTGGTAAACAGGGCGTCGCCTTATCATGCTCTGATATCGCTTATCGAGCGCCTTATCGTGCCCATCGATGCCACTGGCTGCGGCTGTTCCAAAAAGTGTCGGCGGATCCGTGGGGCAGCCCAGCCCCTGCCTGAGCGATGCGGGCAGCTAGCGGGCGATCGTTATAGCACCGATACCCCGCCCCCCGGCCCCGCCCCGCGCCCCGCTCTGTCTCACCGCACCGCCTGTTCGTACGCAGTTCAGGTAAATGAATTACCTCCAATAAAGTGGGAATGATTCCGTTAGCGAAAAGCGGCATCGAGGCCACCGCTGCCGCCGCCACCGAATGTTTGTGCAGCGGTTTGGCGCCAAAAGTCGCAGTGCCGCGCCTCACTTCCGCTTTGCCCGCTGGCCAGAGGTCGCGTGACTGGGGAAGGAGCGACACACACACACACACACACACACACACACACACACACACACACACACACACACACACACACACACACACACACGTTAAATGTAACCAGGTAATGCGGTGTCTGCCTATGCCTATTCTCCTCCTTCCCTTCCCCCCTCCCTCCCTCCCTCCCTCTCACCCACCCTCCTGTACCTTCCTCCCTCCTCTCCTGTCGGGATCGTGGAATCAGTAGTTCACGTGTCCCGGCCTCGGCACCACTTGGGTGTCGGAGGGAGGGACGGAGGGAGGTAGGGGGAGGCAGGAGGTGAGGGATGGAGGGAGGGAGACAGTACAGACTTTGGCAAGGCATCACGCGGCGGGCACTGGATCATGTGAGGCAGACACCTCCAGCAGGCGGTGCTTGGGATTGCCAGCCAGGGAGTGAGACGCGACACAACGGAACACTTGGAAGGGAATGGAGACGAGGTTCAGACAATTGGTTCTTCGCGAATGACTGGCCTACATATTTCCATCCCAACTACAGATTGCCTTTCGCTTTGTCTCAGCTGGCCACGACAACAATCACAACTTGGTGTTAGAGAACAGAGTATACACAGTTATCATTTCTTTTAGCTTTAGTCCTTTCATAGCTTGGTTGTTTTTTTCTTATTATCACCAACAAGAATAATTTTCTACCTTAAAAAAAAGGCTGAAAATAGACAATAAACAGTGATATACTGCAGCCTTGAATATTTTTATACCCTAGAAAAGATTAAATAGACTATTGACGATAAGGTACTACTGTCTTAGATAGTCTTATCCTATGAGCAAGATTAGATTAACATTTTATTCTTTCCTTCCTTACATTTATCCATGCAAAGAAGCACAACCATAGCAATAAATCACTACATCAGAGGAGAGATTATTGGAAACAGGAAATATCTTTGAAAATCTGACTTGAGGGGACGCTTCGTGATTGGCTGCGATAGGTTACAAGTCAGCCAATGGGAGAACAGCAGTCGGCCTCCTTGAGATGACACCCCTTGCCAACACATGAGATAAGAGTGAAGGATGAAGTAATAATAGTCACTCTGCTGATCACATCACTAATACGAGACGGACACTTATATTACCGCGCTGTAGAAGTGTGTGTGTGTGTGTGTGTGTGTGTGTGTGTGTGTGTGTGTGTGTGTGTGTGTGTGAAATGTTGTCATCAGTAAACTTAGCAGGTTGATGAAAAAAAATGGAATATAAATAAACATAAGAAAGAAATCAAAGACGTGTACTAGAATTAGAAAAACGGCAATAATAAAATAATCTGCTTTAAATATTTTTCACTACATCCACAAAAATACTGTACTAGATCAACAATATGAGGAGACTACTACGTAAATAAATTTCATCCCGAGTTATAGAGGAGGATTTATAACAAGAAGTCTCAGAAGGACGAAGACGTATTTGTATCAATCTTTTTTTTTTCTTTTTTTTTCGCAGGGAAGAGGGCCAGCCAAGGGCAAAAGAAAAGGAAAGATTAAAAATAAAGGCCCACTTGAGTGTTGCCTCATAGAATTAACTTTGGGGGCATATTCTCAAGATTGGTGGTCTCATCTGTCACTTGTATTGGGTGCTGCTTGAAGTTGCTGGTTTTCAAGGGTGTTTACATCATTATTGTGGCAGTTCTACAAATTTTCTACGCGCCTTTCAGATTATGGTAAAAATTATTAGTTTGTAGTTTTCCGTTATTCTATTGATAGCTTAACAAGAATTCCTTACTTCAATGCTGAGATTTTACCTTTCTTTCACATTATGGTGGAAATTATTATTTTTCAAGAGTGTTTTCCTTGATTCTCTTAATATAGTTTGACAAGAATTCTTTATTTCTATGCAAAGATTTTACCTTTTCTCTCACATTATAGTGGAAATGACTAGTTTTCAAAGGTGTTTTCCGTGGTTTTCTTAATAGTTTAACAAGAATTCCGTACTTCTGTGCAAAGATTCTACGTTGGTGAGAATGTTGGAGTTTTCAAGAGTGTTTCCATGATTCTGTTAATAGTTTGACAAGGATTCCACACTTCTCGCAGGTTCTAATGGATGGTATTTGATTTCTCAAGTTTGATTTTATGATTCCATTAATAGTATAACAAGAATTTATACGGCTGTACGACTATAATGGAAGTGGCTGGTTTGCAAGGGCGTTTTCATGACTTCAGGGATAGTTTTAGTAAAGATCATACCCTTCGTTCAGGCTGTATTGGGAATTATTGTATTTTTTCATGCGTGTTTTCATTGTTCTATGGACAGATCAACGAGAATAGTGAAAGTTAGTGGAAATTATTAGTTTTCATGGTTGTTTCCAATAATTTTCTACCATCAATGCGAAAAACACTCGAAAGAACTTGACTGATCATCCCTGTGGCCTCTGAAAATGATCCCGATAAGAGAATGAACGCCTCGGAACACAAGCCGTGGTGCTGCGAGGCGAGGCGTGGGAAGGAACTCTGTCACCTGCTCTACTGTTTCCCACCGCTCTCAGTCCCCACTCCTAGTACGTACATCCTCTTCTTTTTTTTTTTTGTACCATGTGGGCTTTTCATGGGAACTTATGGGCTAAAGGGGACACGTTTTCAGGTACCTCCTATCTCAAAGCCCACCCGCTAGGAAACCGTTGCCCCGAGTGAGGAAGCCCAACCTACACTCAGACCGTGGACAGGATTCGAACCCGTGCGCTTGGAGACCCCTCGAACCCCAAAGCACGCATGGTTCCACTGTACCACGGCGGTTTCTTTGTTTAGTGTTCTCTCCTATTTGTGAAAGAGAGTGGTTTTTATGACACTATTTCATCTGGTATATGTTTTTTTTTTTTTTCAAATCTTTGTATGTCGATTTTTTTTTCTGAAATCAAACTTTCCTATTCTCAAATTCGAGTTTTCATAATTTTTGAGTGTCTTTACGTGTCGTTTAGATTCATGAAGGAATTAGACTAAAACGGGGCCGCCGTGGTACAGTGGAACCATGCGTGCTTTTGGGTCTGAAGGGTCTCCAAGCGCACGGGTTCGAATCCTGTCCACGGTCCGAGCGTAGGTAAGGCTTCCTCACTCGGGGCAAGTTTCCTAGCGGGTGGGCTTTGAGATAGGAGGTACCCCAAAAAGTATCCCCTTTAGCCCAGAAATTCCTGTGAAGAAGAAAGAAATGTACATTGGTTTTTACTGATTTGAGTGTTTCTGTTCTTCTTTTAAATGTGGGATACAGATGCTCTATGTCCTAAGATGTCCTTTTCTTTATTAAGTGTTCTCTAAAGTTTGTAAAAGAGTGGCTTAATGTCCCTATTCCATCTGGTATATGTAATTCACTGTTTGATCTGCTGCAGTCTCTGACGAGACAGCCAGACGTTACCCTACGGAACGAGCTCAGAGCTCATTATTTCCGTTCTTCGGATAGACCTGAGACCAGGCACACACCACACACCGGGACAACAAGGTCACAACTCCTCGATTTACATCCCTTACCTACTCACTGCTAGGTGAACAGGGGCTACACGTGAAAGGAGACACACCCAAATATCTCCACCCGGCCGGAGAATCGAACCCCGGTCCTCTGGCTTGTGAAGCCAGTGTGTGTGTGTGTGTGTGTGTTTCTTACTATGTCAAATTTTTTCTTACGTGGAGCTTTCCTTATCTCAAATTCGAGTTTTCATAATTTTGGAGTGTTTTTACGTCTCCCTTAGTTTCATAAGTGAATAAGAAATGCATATTGGTTTTGATAGTTTAAGTGTTTTCTTTTCTTCTTTTAAGTGTGGGATACAGACGCTCAATGCAGACTTGATGAGGAAACTCAGTCGGTCTTGCATGGAAAAAAAAAAATTCTATCATATATTTAATCCAAGAAGTACTTTTGTTGTCAATAAATATCTATCTATTCATCCATCCACTACTCTATTTATTCACCAGTCTATCTATCTATTTATTTATTTATGTATCTGTCTATCTAACAATCTATCTATTCAGGTATCAGTCTCGTTCAGAACCTCTTAATAGGAACTTGAGTCACCCAACATGCCGCCTTTTTATCCTCCTCCTCCTCCTCCTCCTCTTGCCCCTTGTCGTTGTGAAGTATGGTCTTATCTTGTCCCGATAATACTTACTCCTCTGTTTGTCAGAATAACATTAAAAAGGAAAACACTATCTTTGCTTATGATCGTTCCTTGTGTCGTGTTGCTCTTGTTGTTCATGTTTGTTTTATATTCGTTTTATTATTTTTTGT
>NC_059267.1:10422458-10434958 GCF_017591435.1 Portunus trituberculatus
TGAAGCCGAAATAACGTTGTAGGCCTATATAGCATCACCCGAGAATTATGTAGGCTTAGGGACGAGGACATGTCAAATTAGAATGGTCTCCCCTTACAGCGTCACCATTCCGTTTTCTTTGGGGTGGCTCTGGGGGCGCGATAGGCCAATCAAGGGCCAGGGCGGGACTTGAACTATCGTAGGTTGACTATCTTTCTCTCTCACCATTTATAGCATTTATCATATCTTTGTTTTACGTTGACCTTGATAAAGCGGGAATAAAAGAGAGGAGAAGAAGGCTGGGAGTCAGTAGGGAGGGTGACTCTTGCGGCGAAGGGAACCAGGACACACGCACAGAGACACGGAAAGAGACGGAAGGAAAAAATAAGCGTCTTGGAAAATTTAGAGAAGTTACCCATTTCGTTTTGCGGGGAAAAAGAAAACGGGTGATGATTTCGTTTCTCTCCTCGTGTTCTTTATTATTATTTTTCGCCTTCTTTTCGTATTTATTGTCACAGTGAAGTCAGGAATTGTGGAGAGTGGGTGAAATGTTTGATAAAGAGAGAGAAGAAGGGAAGGGAAGAGGAGAGGAACAAGGAAAAGAAAGACAGGGATGTTTGATAAAGAGAGGGAGAAGAAAGGAACACGAGAAGAGAGGAGAGAAACAAGGAAGAGAAGGACATGGATGACACTTGAATAATGGTGAAGCAACAACACAGTATCGACTCTTATCAAAAACTCATCACACGAAAAATTGAAGGAGAAAAAAGTTACTCATTTTTCGCTGGTCTTTGTTATCGTGTGTGTGTGTGTGTGTGTGTGTGTGTGTGTGTGTGTGTGTGTGTGTGTGTTAAAGGTACGTAAGTGTTGATTTATTCTTTCTTGCTGTCTCTTTCGTTCCGTCCTTTCCCAGTGACGCGCCGGAGAGCAAGTGACGTGCAGTGGTCAGAAGAGAGGAGTTTGTGTGCACGCGGTGATGTTGGCGTGGCTGCTGTACTGGAAAACTAAACTCAGAAACAACATCTCTAAGAATAATAGATAGAGGAAACTAGAAGGAAGGAAAATGACTGAAAAAAAATATGTTATGAATGAAAAGCATAAACGTGAGATACATTTAGTCTGCAACGAAGAAAAAAAAAGATGTATGAATATTAGAACACTATTAAATTGACACTTGGACTGGAACTATAAAAGATAAATGAAAAGGCTAAAGAAAACGAAAAAGAGAAAAGAATCAGCAAAGACAATAAAAACAATAATTCAATACTATTCCTCGTATCTGACATGACTGACCCTGTGTTCTGTACTTTCACTGACGATGTATTAAAAATGTAACGACGAAAAAAATGTGTTTGTGTAACGATAATCACTTTCCTGTTATCGTTATCGTGGCTATTGTTGTTGTCGCTGTTGTTATTGTCGTTGTTGTTGTTGTTGTTGTTGTTGCTGTACGTCTTTACATACATCTATTGATCTTTACCTATTCTTACCTGTGCACCTCTCCTTACCTGTCGTTACCTGTCCACACGTGTCTCCCATGCCATGACTAATGAGATCTGGACGCCTGCAATGCTAGCCACGCCCTGCAGGTTGTGTGTGTGTGTGTGTGTGTGTGTGTGTGTGTGTGTGTGTGTGTGTGTGTGTGTGTGTGTGTGTGTCATATCCCTGCAGGTGTTGTCTGGGCCGTACTAGAAGGGCACAACGGTAGATGATGATGATGGTGAGAGTAATGATAACGAGAAGAAGAAGTAGAGATAGAGAGATGCTGCTGCTGCTGCTGATGATGATGATGACGATAGTGATAATGATGATGATGATGAATGAGAGGAGGAAAAAGAGGTGATAGAGAAAATAGAACAGATCAAACTCTCTCTCTCTCTCTCTCTCTCTCTCTCTCTCTCTCTCATAAATAAACACCCTCCGCCCACTCCTGACAGCAATAGGAAGCCCCGCCCACGCCACGCCCATACTGATCGTTAGTGGGCGGGGCAACTCTGCACGCGCCACCTTCTGATGGGAGGAAGAGGAGAAGGAAGGAGGAGGAGGAGGAGGAGGACTCTATACCACTACCACCACCACTGTAAAATATCAGATCATGTCAAAATTCACTCTGTCATCTCTCTCTCCTGCGCCCTTGAGTGGTGGTGGTGGTGGTGGTGGTGGTGGTGGCGGCGAGAGAGGATTTCTAGTACAGTTTCCGCTTTGATTTGATTTCAGTTTTCTTTTTTCTTTTTTTCCTCCTCCGTTTTTTGTTCTCTTTGTTGTTTTCATTAGTTTTGCTCGTTTTTTTTATTGTTTATTTATTTAATTTTCTACTTTTTTTTCCTCTTGCGTTCTATTCTGTACTTTTCTTTTCTTTTCTTTCTTTTTTTTCTTTCTTTTTTCTTGCATTTCTTTAATATTTTCCTCTGCCTTTCATTCTTCAAGCGAGTTTTGTCTCCATTTTGCCTTTTTCTCCTCCATTCACTGTTTTTTTTTTCTTTATTTTCCTTTTTTTTCATTTTCATTATTTTTCATCTTGTATTTTCTATTTTTCAATTTTTTCATTTTCATTTCATTATTTTCCATTTTTTTATTTTCTTCATTCGCTATCTTTTATTTTCTTTATTTTCCATTTTTTTTTTCATTTTCTTCGTTCACTTTTATAATTTTCCTTATTTTCTTTATTTTTCATTTTTTTTCATTTTCTTCATTCACCATCATTAATTTTCTTCTCCATTCACTATCATTTATTTTCTTTATTTTCCATTTTTTTTATTTCCTTCTTCATTTATCATTTTTATTTTCTTAATCCACCCTTCTTTATTTTTTTCTTCTCCATTCACCATTTTTCTTGATCTTTTTCACTCACCATCTTTTATTGTAGTTTCCAGTTCTTGTTTGTGCATTATTTCCCTTTTCCTCCTTTTTTTTATTCTATTTAATGAGTTTTGAGTTTAATTTCCCTTTTCGTTCGTTTTCTTTTCCTTTCCTTTCCTTTCTTCCATTTTCTTTTTTTTTAATTAGTGAGTTTTGAATTTATTTATTTATTTATTTATTTATTTATTTATTTATTTATTTTGCTTAACAGTTTTTTTCCTTTAAAGATAAAAAGATACTTATTCATTGTTTTGTTTATTCATTTCATTGATTTGCTTTTCTATATTTATTTCGAGGTTTTGCTTATTTTTTTTTTTAACTCTTAATTGGTAAAGATGAAGTGAAGAGAAAGAAGATGAAAGTCCTTATTTTTGTTAGACCTTTTAATTAATTACCTATTATTATTATTATTATTATTATTATTATTATTATTATTATTATTATTATTATTATTATTGGCTTGCTATCTTTTTTGTATCTCTTCTCAATGATTATTTATGTATTGTCTAAAATTATGCAGACTAAAGAAGAAAATAAAATACTAATTACTTATAAACTTGGTATTTAATTAGCTAACAAGAAATGAGCCGCCGTGGTACAGTGGAACCATGCGTGCTTTGGGGTCCGAGAGGTCTCCAAGCGCACGGGTTCGAATCCTGTCCACGGTCCGAGTGTAGGTTGGGCTTCCTCACTCGGGGCAACGGTTTCCTAGCGGGTGGGCTTTGAGATAGGAGGTACCACAAAAAATATCCCCTTTAGCCCAGAAAATCCCGTGAAAAGCTCCCACATGGTATAAATGAAAAAAAAAATGAATGAATGGATGGATGAGGCGTGTAGAAAATGTGTGGATTCTATCAAAGACATCTAAACTAAATGTGCCAAATGTTCTAAACCCCTTCAGTACCGGGACAATATTTACCATGAGTTTGGGGTATGACTGAACGATTTTGTTTAGATTACGAAGGGTCTATGAAGGTCAGAAGATTAATGACAGCAGTGTTCACTATCTCAGTCCCTACAGAAGTGTCTCAAGCTGTGTAAAATCACCAAATAGTAAGAAGAATAAGAAAACGCGTCCTGGTACTGAAGAGACTAACATGCGAGACAGTTTCCATAATTTTTGAGCAGCGGTGGTGATGTAACTATCCAGCTCTCTCTCTCTCTCTCTCTCTCTCTCTCTCTCTCTCTCTCTCTCTCTCTCTCTTTGTGCACTTTATCAATTTCGTATTCATTGGAGATAGAAAAGTATGAAAATGATAAATAAAGTAAATTAAAGTTAAATGTAGGAGAGAGAGAGAGAGAGAGAGAGAGAGAGAGAGAGAGAGAGAGAGAGAGATGGGGGAGGAACATGTTATCAAGGGGCCGGCGCTCCCCTCGTCAGGCTAATGCGTCCTATCACTGCTATCGCCACCTCCCTTCACCTGGAGGAGGAGGAGGAGGAGGAGGAGTCTCGTGGCGCGTGGCCGAAGGAGGAGGAGGAGGAGGAGGAGGAGAGGAGGGGAGAGTTTAAAAGCCAGGAGGAACGGAAGATATAGATAAAAGAGAGGAAGGTTGATAGAAGGTAAGAGCTTTTATAAATAGAGAGAGAGAGAGAGAGAGAGAGAGAGAGAGAGAGAGAGAGGCTTAGGAGGTAGTTAGGAGGTAGTAAATGTTGTTAGAAGGAAAATAATGCACATGTTGGAAGGAGGAGGAGGAGGAGGAGGAATAAAGGAAGTAAAGCGTGAAGGAAGGATGACGGAAAAAAATAACGAATGAACGAGGGAGAGGGAAGGAGAAGAAAGAGGAGGAAAAGGAGGAAGAGAAGGAGACGAGAGAGAGGGGACAGAAGAGAAAAGAGAAATTAATGCAGGAAAAAAGTAAAGAAATTGTAAGTAAGAGGAGGAGAAGAAGGAAGAAGAAGAAGATAAAGAAGAAGAAAAAGGAGGAGGAGAATAAGTTTTGGAAAAGAATATAGAAAAATACAAATAAAGCAAGAAAAATAATGGCTTTGCTGGAAGAAGAAGAAGAAGAAGAAGAAGAAGAAGAAGGAGGAGGAGGAGGAGGAGGAGGAGGAGGAGGAAGCACGTACTAGTAATGGTGGTGATGGAGGTTGAAAGTGCAAAGGAGGAGGAAGAGGTAACAGGCAGAGTAGAGGAGGAGGTGGAGTGAAGGAAGAGAGAGAGAGAGAGAGAGAGAGAGAGAGAGAGAGAGAGAGAGTGGGGAGGGGAACTAGTGTGTATAAACAAGGCGATAAGGAAGGAGTGGGTGGGCTAAATATATGTGTGTGAGGGGAGTGAGGGCTACCTAGGCCAGCCAGGCTCCCCTCACTCACTGACCCTCATTGGTAGAAGGTAAACCGAGGGAAGTATGAGAGGTGATGCTAACGAGGAGGAAGAGAAGGTGAAGGAGATGGATGAAGATGATTATGTTGTTTACTGTTATCATTTCATTACTATACTACTACTACTACTACTACTACTACTACTACTACTACTACTACTACTACTACTACTACTACTACTGCTACTGCTACTACTACTACTACTACTACTACTACTACTACTACTACTACTACTACTACTACTGCTACTGCTACTACTACTACTACTACTACTACTACTACTACTACTACTACTACTACTGCTACTACAGTTATCATTATTTTTCTGTTCTTTCTTTTTTTTCTTGTTCTTCTTTCAACTTCTCATATTCTTCCTTCTTTTCTTTCCTTTGCATGTCTTCTCTTTACTACTACTACTACTACTACTACTACTACTACTACTACTACTACTACTACTACTACTACTACTACTTTCTACCATGAAAACTCCAGACACGCTCTTCCGCTTCCTCAGATTTGGCATCCGGACTAAATTTTCTATAACAGCTGCATTTGATGAGCAAAATAAATACCCACCTCATTAATCCCTTCACTGGAACATTCTCAGCACAGTAAACTAACAATAAATATCAAAGCAAAATGAATAACGTGCGTGACTGAAAGTAAAGTGAAATAAACTGTTTTGCGTTACACAGGAGAGGAAGCAAACAACAGGCTCACTTCTGACTTACTGGGGCTACAAGACTATTGGTGATTTGCAATGGAAAAATGTCTCTTAAAAGATGCAGATCAGCGTTTCCCAGCCCGGTGTGTTGAAATCAGTTATAAGGAGATGCTGGGAAGTAATGCACACACTTCACTTTCTTTTATCTTTCTAATAACAAGATATCTGTTGGGGGTGCTTCATGTGCTTAGACATGACAACAGAGGGTGCTATGGTCGGAAAAAGGTTAATTGGCAAACGCTGATGTAGTTTGTAGGGAAAAAAAAAATGACGCAGCGAAAGTATTGACACACACACACACACACACACACACTCAAGATTAGCTATAATGCAAAAATATGCTTAGATAAAAAAATAGAAAAACTACCGGTGATTATTGACAGACTCCAGATAATCAGCGTGCTATCAGAGTGACGAGTCGGAAGCAGCAGCAGCAGCAGCAGCGTCGTTAGGGTGATAATGAAAGACTCCGTTACTAACACATCCTTTATCTCATCTTATCTCTCATAAAAGTAGGATACAGATAGGCACAGCATGGTCGTGGCAGGAGGGACGAGGGAGAGGATGGAGGCAGGGTTGTTGGGCGAGAAGGCAATATACAAGAACCATTATTCCCAACACTTTTGTCTTTACTAATTTCAAGAGTCTGTAGGTGAAGTTACACAGGTTTATAAGGATGCTTTCATGGTTTTAGTGAAAGGTGAACACTTCCTCTACATTACTGACAGAAAAAACAGTACTGGGAACCCGGCAAATCATTCCTGTGGCCTTGGAAATTAGTCTTGGTGAAAGCCCAATACGTTTCACAATTTACCCCTAAACGTGACACAAGATCATCACATTCATATAAATACACCATTATCATCTTATTCATCATCATCATCATCATCATCATCATCATCATCCTAGTCACTCACCTCAAATTTCCCTCACCAGTTTAATTAAGTAAGAAACACCTAATGAACCTTTATCTGGCCTCACCTGCCCCGCCTCTCCTTCACCTTGTCGCTCCCTCATTAACATCTCCTTATCACTAATTTGACACAGTTTCTTAAGCGCTAACTCCATCCCCGCCCGTCACGCCACCCACGCCCGCCGCACACGCACACACACACACACACACACAGACACACAGGAGGGGCGTGGGTGAGAGAGGGGCCCTGGGTTGGTCTTGGTAGAAGGAAGTTGGGGAAAAAGGGTGGAAAAAACTTATATTGAAGATGCGAGTGAGGGAATGGACCTTTTGAGACCTTTTATTAAGACTTTTTATGGCATTTATGAGACCTTAAGACCAGTTTTTGCATTGCTTTGGTGGCACTGGTTTTGATTTTACTGTAGAAGATTTGTTAGTGAAAAGATTGATGTGTTTGAGGTTCAGAAAGAGTATATTGCACATTTCCTTGTATTCTAGAGGTGTAATTAATGTGCTTCTCTCTCTCTCTCTCTCTCTGGTGTTCTTCATTGGTTTGGTTTATTTATCAAGTAATATGTTTTTTTTTTTTTTATTTATACCACGTGGGCTTTTCACGGGAATGTCTGGGCTAAAGGGGATACTTTTTGTGGTACCTCCTATCTCAAAGCCCACCCGCTAGGAAACCGTTGCCCAGAGTGAGGAAGCCCTACCTACACTCGGAGCGTGGACAGGATTCGAACCCGTGCGCTTGGAGATCCCTCGGACCCCAAAGCACACATGGTTCCACTGTACTGTATTGTTCTATAGATTTTCAGTCATAATCGTTTATTTTATTATTGTTATTATTACTATTATTATTATTATTATTATTATTATTATTATTATTATTATTATTATTAGCATTCAACTTTATGGATTCAGCACCAAATGAACTTGACTCGTCCCTCCGGTGCTCGAGGTGAGGCTAAGTTATTTTTAGCTCAGATTAAGTTACTTTATGTTAGGTTAGGTTACATCAGGTCAGGTCAGGTCTTGGCTTGACTCATCATTATAGGCGGGGCCATAAGTATTGCATCAGCCTGCCCGGCGCCCTGCAGCACTGGGTCCCAGGTCCACTCCCCACCTCCGCTCTGTAGCACCAAACTTCAGCACAAGCATGGCCTTGGTGGCCGGTCGGGTGGAGAACACAGGTGAGGACACGCCACAGAAATTCTTGGACCGAACGAACAACGAACAACGCAAAGACTTAACACGTAACCTACAGACTAGAACACTACGCTATGCCATGCCCTCCTACGCGGCACGCCAAGCCCTCCGCCGCCTCGGGAAGTGTGCTCTGAAACACTCCTGCGCCGCACCGCCACTGCTTTCAATAGGCTTTAGTCAGGTTACAATGGTTTTCAAGGGTGTTTTTACGGTCCTGGATATTGGCTAACTCCCATATCTATTAGGAACTGGCAACATTGTGGGTCTTTTTTTTTCATATTTTGGTGCCCTTGGCCAGCTGTCCCTCCTACATAAAAAAAAAAAATATTAACAAGATTTCTACATTATTAACAGAAAAAAGCTCTTGAAAACCTGGCTGATCATTTCCGTAGCGCTTGAAAGGAGTGGTGGTGAGCGCAGAGTGTCCCAGAACACAACCCATCACTCCCGAGGCGGCCTGCCCAGCCCACCATGACTCACACAGACACAATCTATCCATGACGCGTTACGCCACACCAGACACGGCTAATGTGCGGCCCATGGCGGTTACAATCACTTCACTTAGCGAGTATAAAATCATCATCATCATCATCATCATCATCATCATCATCATCATCACACTAAAGACTTACTAAATCTTAAAACAAAATAAGCAATGAATCTGCTTCTCTCTCACAAATACCAAAATAGCACACATCTCACCACCACCACCACCACCGCCGCCAACACCACCACCACCACCACCACCGCTACCCTGTGACGGGGCAAGACAAGGCTAAGCCTCACGGACTTATTAGGAAAGTTAAAAATCACTCACAAATAAATAAAATATTAAATGGAAGCTTCACAAGTTGGCTGTACAAGAACATTAACAGTTATATATGCGGGCGCGCGCGCGCGCCCACACACACACACACACACACACACACACACACACACACACACACACACACACACACAGTGAAACACTTGAACTGTATTTAGAGTTGCACTTTCCGGCCACTTGAAACTCTCTCTCTCTCTCTCTCTCTCTCTCTCTCTCTCTCTCTCTCTCTCTCTCTCTGTTGAAGTTTATAATGGAATATCTAACTTCCTGACGTAGTGGGAATGGCAGTAATGGTGGTAATGGTAGTGTGGCGGTGGTAGTGGTGGTGGTGGCGGTGGTGGCGCTGCCTCGTGCCGCAGCCCCAGCAGGCCGCGGGTAGGTGGCGCGCGGCCCCGCAGCCTCACACCGGGGGCCTGGGCTCCTCACAGGGGATCAGCGTCTCAGCTCTAACCTCCGTCCGCCGCGCCACCCTGAAGTCTCTCTCTCGGATCAGTGGAGGTCAGCAGACAAGCACCGTGCCGCCCCCGAGCCATGGCGGCGCCCTGCCAGCGCGGGCTTGCCTACTCACTTGCCCTTCCACGAGAGGTGCTCCAGGGAGTGCTGGTGCGCGGTGGGGGATAGCGGGGAGGGGTGGCCCTGTAGGCCAGCGCTCAGGGTGCCGGATGCCACGATATGAGGCAGCATCACCCCCGGAGAGGCGTAGTGAGCCACAGAAGACAGGCCCGAGCGGCGGACACGGAAATGGGCAGCTGGGTCTGACCCACGGAAGTCCCCTGCATGGCAGCGCCCCGCGTGGCGACATTGGCGACCCCTGCCACTTGGTGGGCGATGGTGTGGTTCTGGGCCAGGCTGGGGAGGTCCGCCAGGCCGCTGGTGGCTCGGGGAGACAAGGGCTCGTCCTTCACGTCATAAGACAACGATGCCACTGCGGACACCGAGGTGGGGGGAGTCTTCACGCTGGGCAGGGAGTAGGTGGGCAGCATGGACGGGATGTTGGCGCCCAGCAGGGAAGCAGAGGAGACGGTGGGCGAGGACACGTGTTGGCTGTAGGGGGAGGACGGGGAGCCGGTGCTGTACATGGCTGGGTAGGTCAGGGACGGCTCCGTCTTGATGGCGAACAAGCTGGCTGGGGAGGAAAGGTGAGGTGAGACGCGGCAGTACTGGTGACACTGCTCAGATATACCGCCACCATCCTCACACACACACAAACACACACACACACACACACACACACTTACCTGAGGGCGAGGAGGACGGCTGATACTTGGAGGAGGAGATGGTGGAGGTGGAGGAGCTGGTGGCGGGGACAGTGGCGGAGGTGGAGGAGGAAGTTGTGGAATTAGAGGAAGAGGAGGAGGTAATGGTGGAGGAGGTGGTGGTGACGCCAATCGTAGCAGAGGAGGAGGTGGAGGAGGAAGAGGAAGAGGAGGAGGTGGAGGATTGCTTGCTGTCATTCCTGTTCTTGGATTTCCTCTTCCTTGTCTGCGGGAGTAAGAGGAGGAGTCACACTGATTACTTGGCGACGGTGCACGTACAGGCATAAGCAGAAAGCACCTTTTTTTTTATTTATTCATACCATGTGGGCTTTTACGGGAATTTCTGGGCTAAATGGGGTACTTTTTGTGGTACCTCCAATCTCAAAGCCCACCCGCTAGGAAACCGTTGCCCCGAGTGAGGAAGCCCAACCTACACTCGGACCGTGAACAGGATTCGAACCCGTGCGCTTGGAGACCCCTCAGACCGCAAAGCACGCATGGTTCCACTGTACTACGGTGGCACCTTTGACCGTTCCACAAGGTAACACAGTAATGAAGGCAGGGAACTTTGTCAAGAGAAGAGGCACAGCGGCAGGTACTGTACACTCATCAAATGAATACCCAAACAATATATTTTTTTCTTTTCAACTTTTTTTTCTAGAGAGGTACAAATTAATCAGTAAATCTTCGTTGACTTATTCTTCTTCAGTTGCGAATGAAATAGTAAAGCCATAAATCTTCTCTATTTTAACTATTTTATGGAGGCAGAGGATCATGCAGCTATTTTCACTCTTCTTCCCTCCTTGACTGACTCACATGTATAAGAAAAGACTGATGGAACCTTATCCTCAAATTGTGAATGACCCTGTTGCCTTTATGATGACCGACACCTTAAGATAATGAACCTTTCCTCTCTCTTTGCTGCTCTTGACTAGTGAATCTCTCAAACAAACTGGACAGGTGAGTGAATGTGTGAGGCTTACCTGGATGCTCTCCTTCTTCATGGTGATGGGGCGGTTCACGTTATGCAGCTTGAAGTAAAGACCGCACGCATTGCACACCGGGTCGCCTTGGCTGTTGCGGCGCCACAGGGAGGTGACTGTGGTGTGACAGTTGGTGCAGATCTGGCTGGACCGCCGCTGCCCAGACTGATGAGAAGCACAGTGTTTGTTAGTGTTCTTTCTGGTGTTGTCTTGTTATTTTCAGTGTTTGTTTGTTGTTTTTATCATTAGTTAGATGTTCAGGTTCTCTATTGATGTTGTTTTTATTGAGAAGTTATGGTCAGTATCTGTTGTTGTTTGTTATTATGTAAATGCTGTGCTCAATAATTATGCTGATTTTCTATTGTCGATTTTTTAAAATTATGTTTAGGTTCTTTTGTTATTTTCTTCATCTATAAGTTACTCTATTGTTATTGTTTTTATTTAGTTATGCTCTAGTTCCCTTTTATCAGATCTCAGTACATGTGCATGAATGAAGTCACTGAATCATTGAATCACTCATAAAAATCACAATGAAATCAGGTAAAGGAAGCTCCTGATGCGATTAGGAAAAGAAGAAAAAATCGTCACAAATCAGACGTTTTAGTGTATGCTATTCCAAAGCTGACGACAAATCAAACCTTGCAAAGAACAAACTCACTACGTTAAATCTTCACCAATCAAGGTACACTCAGCTGACCTAACCTCACACCACCTCAGAGAGCACACAAGCGGCGCCAGGCAGGAGGGTAAGCGTGAGGCAAGCATGGGAGTGAGGGCGAGGGATGGAGGCGAGAGAAGGGAGAAGTGTTGAACGAGGGATGGGAAGCAAGCAGGGGTTAGGGAGGGACGGGGTGGGGGAAGGCATGACCTACCAGTCTCCTGCTCTTCATGGTATCATAGCTCCGAGGCTGGAGGCCGTAGTAGGGGTAGTAGTCGTCCACTGCAACAAGCAAACGGGAGGAGTTAGTGGCAGGGGAGGCAGAGACAGGGGGCAAGACAGAGACAGACAGAAATAGACAGACAGACAGACAGCAAGGCCACTGTAGTAACTCAGGCCTCAGAAATGAACGGGGCGCGGCCTTCCCTCCACCCCCTGATAAATATGCAGGGGGCGGGGAGAGGCGAAGGGCGCCGGGCATGGCGTAGAGCATGAGACTGAAGCCGCTAGGAATGCACGTGCAGCGGAGGGCTGTGGCTGTGCCTCCTGTGGCGGTGACGTGCAGGGAGGGCATGGCCGGGGGCGGCAGTGGAGCCCTCCATGCCGCAGGAACTTACTGGGCGGCGCGTGGGAGTCCGGCCGAGGGGCCTGTTGACGCCGTTGCTGCGGTTGTAGAGGGCGCAGGCGTTGCACAGGTAGTGGCCGGTGAAGTAGTCGCGGCGCCACAGGGGAGTGCTGGACACGCCGCAGTTGGCGCACTCACGACAATCCCAGCC
>NC_059267.1:10437458-10459958 GCF_017591435.1 Portunus trituberculatus
AATGTCACCCTTTACGCTCTTCACTCACGCTGGGTGAAGGAGAGCGTGACTTTTGTTAAATATGAAGAAAATGTCAGATTAATCTCTTTTTTTTCTTTTTTCTTATCTTGTATATGATTTTTTTTATTCTTTTTTTATTTTCCCTCCTTTTATTTTTCTTTCCTTATCTGTTTGTCGTTATTGTTTTTTTTTTTTATTCTATCTCTCTCTCTCTCTCTCTCTCTCTCTCTCTCTCTCTCTCTCTCTCTCTCTCTCTCTCTCTCTCTCTCTCTCTGCTAATAAAATGACGTCGTAAGATTTTGTTGCTTTCCATGTTTTATTTTGTTCTTTGTGCATTGTTATATTTTGGTAGAGAGAGAGAGAGAGAGAGAGAGAGAGAGAGAGAGAGAGAGAGAGAGGAGCTATAGTAAATATTCTTGTATGGGGAAAAAGAGAGAAAGAAAGAGAATGAAATTAAAACTTATTTCTAAAACTAAAACGTATTAGAGAGAGAGAGAGAGAGAGAGAGAGAGAGAGAGAGAGAGAGAGAGAGAGAGAGAGAGAGAGAGAGAGCAATGACTGACTGAATTTAGAGCATCAACACATGTAAAGAGATATATATATATATATAGAGAGAGAGAGAGAGAGAGAGAGAGAGAGAGAGAGAGAGAGAGAGAGAGAGAGAGAGAGAGAGAGAGAGAGAGAGAGAGAGAGAGAGAGAGAGAGAGAGAGAGAGCAATGACTGACTCAATTTAACATCAACGCACGTAGGAGGAGACAAAAATAACGTCAAAATTATGTAAACTGAATCAACAATAGCCGGGGTGCTAATCCGTGAGCGTTCTCCCGGCAGACTGACGTGCCGCTGATAACGCGCGAAGACGGAAGAAAAATCAAATACAAAAATAAAATATTGTTATAGTTATCAATGTGGAGTCCGTGTTGTTTCCTGCCTTTCCCAGTTGGGGGCGGGCTGGGGGGGAGGCGGGATTCAGAACAGGGGAGATGTAAAGTCAGGTACATATATATTATACGATATCTCTACGTCACCCTTCCTCACTGTAGGCTGTGTTGTCACCATACTGCCTTATATACCATACTTCCAGTCACTATCTTCTTACTCTACTGCCCCCGTCACCATTTTCGTCACCATACTGCGCCATCATGTGAAATTTCCCATACACCATACACTGCTGTATTTTATTTTTGCTGTTGTTGTTGTTTTTATTCTCTCTCTCTCTCTCTCTCTCTCTCTCTCTCTCTCTCTCTCTCTCTCTCTCTCTGTTAATAAAATTACCTGTTTTTTTTTTTTTTTTTTTTTTGCTTTCCATATTTTTTTTTTATTTGTGATAAGTTATATTTTGGTAGTATCTTTACGAATGAGAGAGAGAGAGAGAGAGAGAGAGAGAGAGAGAGAGAGAGAGAGAGAGATTAAGTAACAAGATGGCGCGTTCACAGCAAGCAGAATCCAGTGATGTTGACGCTCTCTCACACTCTCTCTCTCTCTCTCTCTCTCTCTCTCTCTCTCTCTCTCTCTCTCAGTGAAATAAATGAATAATGAATGAAGGATGAAGAACCACACCAGATAACAAAGATAGGACGAGTTGGTGACTTGAGCATTTTTCAGCACATCCTTCCTGTTCATACTCTCTCTCTCTCTCTCTCTCTCTCTCTCTCTCTCTCTCTCTCTCTCTCTCTCTCTCTCTCTCTCTCTCTCTCTCTCTCTCTCTCTCATTTTTGGTCTCCTATTTGATGTTCTCCCATTCTCGTTTTCTTTAGTTAGAATAAAGAGAACAAACTATTTAAATTTCTAGCGTTTTCTTTAAGTTTCTCCTTTTTTATTGACGCTTTTTTGTTTATTTATTTTTTAATATTCATATATCGCGTAGAAAAATAATATCCACGTGTCTCTCTCTCTCTCTCTCTCTCTCTCTCTCTCTCTCTCTCTCTCTCTCTCTCTCTCTCTCTCTCTCGCTTGACTTCCGAAAGATAAATTTAGATACAGTAATACGCATTAGTTAATTATTTTGTGATGTGGTAACCCTTTCAGTATCAGGACGTGTTTCCATATTCTTTCTGGTTACTATTTGATGATTTTATACAGCATCAGAAACTTACTTTGGGGATCAAAATAGTGAAGACTTTGACCATTAATCCTCTGACTTCCATAGACTCTTCCTAATGCCAATAAAATGGTCTAATCACAAAGAAATATCAAGGTGAAAATACGTCCCAGTACTGAATGAGTTAAGGGGTATTTAAGTTGCACTCTTCATTACCATTACAACGATACAAGGACATTTGACGATTTCACAAGGTTATTACAAGTTTTGACGGATGCAGTGTTTAGAAAGGACACCGCATGCTCTTCTACAGTGTATGCATCGCGCTGTTCAAGTTAGATTTCAAAGGCAAAGTGGAAGAAAGTGACCCAGAAAGAAGCTCAGTAATAGGGAGGTCAGGAAGAGAGCTTTAAGAAACTAGATAAGAAGGATGCCTGGATTTTTTTTTTTCATAGTCTATAGCGCCTGTACGTCTACTTGAAGAGTATGGGAAGCGCTGTCCATCTTCCACCTATTAGCGGCGCAGGTAATTTTATTTATAGTGGCATCCATATTAGGGCCAATATCACCACCCAAGCGCATCTTTGGTGTAGCAATTACAACTCCACCTAGAACCTGGCTATCATGGTGACTGTAGCTATCTTTAAACCACTCCATAGATGACAAAGTTTCAAGGCGGCACGTGGTGGGATTCGAACCTACATAAGGACGTCTGCCCGATTCCACGTTCACCACTTTGTCCACTACGCCACTGTATGTGAGTGATAGGATATTTTTATTTATTGATGTTTTCCAGCCCTTTCACTGCTACTTGATACACTTTTCCTTTATTACCAACCACCGTCGACAAATCGCCACTTGCTCTACACTCACGGCTAACTTTTAAACTAGAAAGAAATTGTAACATATATTATTTTTCGTCGCTAACTTTTCTATGTAAGGATTTCACTCATTACTTCTGGTGTTGCTAACTGTTTCGTTCACGTATAGATCCTTTTATTTTCTCTTTCTTTTTTTTTTTTTACCTTTTATTATTTTTTTTTTACTTTTTTTCAGTTTTCCTTGTGTTTTTACGGTTCTTTTTTCTATTTCCTGCAGTACGATATCAGAAGTAACTCTCAGCTTTTACTTTTTTGGTTCTTATTCAATACACTTCAATACAGTGCAGTGGAACCATGCGTGCTTTGGGGTCAGAGGGATCTCCAAGCGCGCGGGTTCGAATCCTGTCCACGGTCCGAGTGTAGGTTGGGCTTCCTCACTCGGGGCAGCGGTTTCCTAGCGGGTGGGCTTTGAGATAGGAGGTACCACAAAAAGTATCCCCTTTAGCCCAGAAATTCCCGTGAAAAAGCCCACATGGTAAAAAAAAAAAAAAGTGATTTATCTTTCTCCTGCTCTTCAGTGTATGTGAAGCTCGTTTTCTCAAACCCTTCTGTGCTTCGCCTCCACTGTTTCGAAAAGGCTTTATTTAGATTTACACGAGTTTATGTGTTTTTACGGTTCTAGAGGCAGATGGACGAGATTTCTACATTATTAACTGTAGAAACACTCTTGAAAACCCCGCTAATCATCTCTGTGGCCTCGGAAAAGAATCGTGGTGAGAGAGCAAAGTGTTTCTAAATACGGGCCTCCAATACCACATGCACAAGTGACTAGCTCATCTGTCGCTACTTGATTCGCACGCGGGATCCAGAAGCGACTTTATCCTCTACAGAAATGACTTGCTTATTCACGCCCAGTTCAATGCCATGTAGAAGTGACAGGCTAGCTTATTCACCCACTCTTGTTTAATTCACTGTAGTACAACCTAAGCCCCGAGCTGGTGCGAGAGAGTTAGCCAAGAGAAAAGGAAGAATGTCTTGAAATCTTCCTCTCAAGCAAGTTCAAGTCATAAGAAGATGGATGTAGTCAATTTTATCCTATCCACTTTCTCTTCAAGTTTAAATTAATCGTATCCATTCCATCTATACTTTTCCTTCAATCCAGTACCCATCTCTATCCTGGCAACCAAGTGGGCCTTTTATTTTCCCATTTATTTGTTGATCATGGCAATTTTCCCCTCTTGCATAAAGGGAAAAAAATCCCTTTCACCTTGTTACTCAATTTCGCTTGGTTATGATATACAGAAATGACGAAATGCTCTTCACTCCAACGCTCGCCAGTGACACAGCCGCTGTTCTGTTCTTCATGTCAACCCTCTTAGTTTCTCTTAGTGTGCGTGGTTTGGGTGGCTGTGGCGGTGGCGTGGCGTTGTAACCCGAAGCGCCACGTGTGTCTGCTTCCCCGTCACCCACCCTCCTTCTCCCTATCCCCCCTCCCTTCCCCCTTCCACTAGCTGATGCACGGAGGCCATCTTGATAAAAGTTGACAGGGGGTTACAACATCCGGACTCCCTGCCTGCCCTCCTGTCACCGTCATCACCATCACTGTCACCATCGTCACAACCGCCACTGCCATCCTGTCTTCGCCACCATTATCGCTATCTGCTACCACCACCACCACCACCACCACCACCATTTTCATCACCACTGTCATCATTATTGTTATTGTTATTGTCATCATTATTTGTTGCAGCTTCGTCTTGCTATCAGTACCACTTTAACCACTGTTGTTGTTGACTCTCTCTCTCTCTCTCTCTCTCTCTCTCTCTCTCTCTCTCTCTCTCTCTCTCTCTCTCTCTCTCTCTCTCTCTCTCTCTAAAGCCTTATTTCTTTAAAGGTTAGATACTTATAAATAGCGTAGCAACAGTAGTAGTAGTAGTAGTAGTAGTAGTAGTAGTAGTAGTAGTAGTAGTTGCGGTTATTGTTGTTAGAATAGTTATAGTATTTGTAGTAGTAGTGACATGTAGTGACAAGTAGTAGTATAGCAGCACTGGGACACATTCGTACCATGAGATTTGTGTTCGAATAGGCCATTTCATTGACATTAGGAAGGGTCTATGGAGGTCATCACTATTTCAATCTCCTCACATGAGTTTCTGAAGCTGTACAAAATCACCAAATAGTAAGGAAAATGAATAGGAAAACGCGTCATGGTACTGAAGGGGTTAAGTAATGACAGTGGTAATAGAAGTGGTAGTTAAAAGATGAACCACCACCAGCACAACCACCACCACCACCAACACCACCAACAACATCATCAACAACACTCCCATCACCCCATCAGTTCATCCCATCACCACAGAGACAAAAGGGCGACACGAGAGGCGAGGAGAGGGGAGAGGAGAGGAGCGGGAGAGCGGAGTGAGGGAAGAGGGAAGAGAGGGAGGGAGTGCCAGATCAGTAGCCAGACACCCTTACTTGAGTGCTTCTCCTCCCCTCCCCTCTTCCCTTCCCCTTGTTCCCTCCTTGCCTCCCTTAGGACATAATGGAAGTTAAGGCCTTGTGTCCGCTGCCCCTTCACACCACGACACTCTGCCATAAGTGGGGTGAAGGAGGTGTGTGTGTGTGTGTGTGTGTGTGTGTGTGTGTGTGTTTCAGTGGGTGTCAAGGAATGGTTTGTGTGTGTCTGAGAAACAATGACAAAAAAAAAAAACACCACCACCACCACCACCACCAATAGTAATAGTAGTAATAATAGCAGCAGAAGTAGTGATAGTAGTGGCACTAACAAACAAGCACAGCACTCAGGTGAGACACAGAGGCAGGTAGGACGATAACAACAGGTGTAAAGGAAGGAAAGGGGAGGGAGGTAGGTTGTAAAGGGGGAGAGGAAAAGGTGGAGGAGGAGGGACCAGGTGAGGTGGAGGAGGAGTGTGACAGGATGTGGAGGAGAGGTGGAGAGAGAGAGAGAGAGAGAGAGAGAGAGAGAGAGAGAGAGAGAGAGAGAGAGAGAGAGAGGCGGGATGGGGGTGAATAATGGTGAAAGAGAGGAAAGAGATTGAAGGGCAAATGAAGGAGAGAGAGAGAGAGAGAGAGAGAGAGAGAGAGAGAGAGAGAGAGAGAGAGAGAGAGAGAATAGACGTATATAAGTAAAGGAAATCCTATTACTACTACTACTACTACTACTACTTCCACCACCACCACTACCACCACCACCACCACCACCACCACCACCACCACCATTAACAACCTCACAAACTGAATAAACTCCAAACAAGATAACAACACCTAACTCTCTAACTACCTCACCACTGCCAGCCTCGCCATCTTACCTTTTAGGGCGGTGCGTGCATGTTGGGCGCCGTAGTAAGAGTCGGTAGCAGCGGCCCAGGATCCCGTCATGTCGTAGCCTCCGTAATTAAGAGCAGTGCGAGGGAGAGGCGTCTGGGGTTGAAGCTGTCGAGAGGAAGGGCAGTAGGGTTCGATTAGGTTAGGTTAGGTAAGGTTTGGTAAGGTTAAGTTTGATTAAGTTTGGTTAGGTTAAGTTAGGTAAGGTTAAGTTTGGTTAGGTTAAGTTTAGTTAGGTTCGGTTAGGTTAGGTTAGATTAGGTTTGGTAAGGTTAAGTTAGGTTAGGTAAGGTTAAGTTTGGTTAAGTTTGGTTAGGTTAGGTTGGATTAGGTTTGGTCCGGTTAAGTTAGGTTATGTAAGATTAGGTTAAGTCTGATTAAGTTTGGTTAGGTTAAGTTAGGTTAGGTTAGGTTAGGTTGGGTTGGATTAGGTTAGGTTAAGTTAGGTTAGATAAGGTTAACTTTGCTAAGGTTAAATCAAGTTTGGTTTGGTTAAGATTGGTTTGGCTTATTTTGATTTAGTTAAGTTTGGTAAAGTTAAACTGAATTAGGATTGGTTGGCTTAATTTTGGTTAGGTTTGGTTAGAATAGGTTAGATTTGGTTGGGTTTGCTTTGGTTAGGTTAAGATTAGTTTAGGTTAAGTTAGGTTAGGTTAAGTTGCATTACGTTTGACTTGGCAAGCTCCAACCCATTCACTAACAAACACAAACTTGAATACGAGTAACTTGATTCAAAAAGCCTTGCAATCGAAAATGTTGCTATTAACTTGATGAAATCCCCTTTTTGTGCTGTACTTAATGGAGTTGATGGCGTGGTACTGAGTTGAATGATAGAGGTGTACAAGAAAAGGGAAATTCGTTTAGGAAAAGTGATTACCTGTTAACAAATGAGGGATACTATTAGGGAAGGACAGAGAAGGTTAGAGTTTAGTGAGGAAAGCATGTTGTTAGAGGAGGGAAAATAAATTGAAGGACATGGATTATAAAGAAGAAGAAACGTGTTAGGAAAAGTAAATAGAAAGTTATGTTAAATGGAAAGGGAGCGGAGCTTGGGGAAAAAGAATTGTTAGTTGATTATTTAAAAGAGAGATAGATAGGCAGACAGACGAAACAAACACAAACAACCCAACACACAAATTTTAAAGAAGAGTAACAGGAGAATTATAGAAGAACACAGGATTTGAAAAATGTCATCTCTAGATTTTTCCTTCATTAATAAGACCAAAGAGATTACGAAACGAAAGGAAAGAGAAAGAGAGAGAGAGAGAGAGAGAGAGAGAGAGAGAGAGAGAGAGAGAGAGAGAGAGAGAGAGAGAGAGAGAGAGAGAGAGTGCTTCCCTTTCCTGGCTAAACTAAGGAGGTTAGCGAAAGAAGACAAAAGATTTATACATGAAGAAAATGAAGAACGGATGTAAGAAAAAAAGATAATAGCATAAATGTAACTCAAAACTACATTACGGATAGAAGCTTAGGTTGGGTTAAGTTACGATTACATTAAGTTAGTGTGTGTTATATAGAGATAAAGATTAGTGGGATTAAATACGAAGTTAAGATAGACTGGGATAACACACACAAAAGAGAGACGGATATGGATGACTGTAGAGATAAAATGATGATAAGGAGACGCGGTTACGATAGAGTAGGATTAGAATTGAGTTTATATTATGTTAGGTGAGACTCAAGCTCGGTTAGAAAAAGTTACGTGTGTTAGAAAGATTTTACATTAGGTTAGTTACGATAAGATGGGACTATTTTGTTATATCAAGTTACGTTATGCTGAGATTACGTTATATGTTAAGTTTTCAGTTAGGTTAGGCTTAGATAAAAAAAATACCTCCATACATTTCATCTCTATAATTAACACAGGTGGGTGGGAAGTTAAGGACAGTGTAAGGGGGCAGGTGGAGAGATAGAGGGACGGGGAAGGAGGAAGACCACATGAATAACTGGATAAGTGTGGCAGTAATATTGTTAAAAACCTCAAAACTCGCGCAGGAATGCTTTAAAACGTTCTCTCTCTCTCTCTCTCTCTCTCTCTCTCTCTCTCTCTCTCTCTCTCTCTCTCTCTCTCTTCAGTTCAGACTTTGGAAATTTATACATTGAAGAGACTGGCAGAAGACAATCATATCAACAATAGATTAAACAGAATGGATAAATAAACAAAATACAAATGAAGTAAAGAAAAAAAATAAAGGGTAGAGATAGAACCAGTTAAGAAATAATACCTTCCACTAAAACCTGGAAAAAAAAAAATAAATAAATAACTAGACTATTTAAATTAAACCTGGAAAACCAGTTAAAATCCTCCACCCAGAACGTTTTTGAGCCCTGAAGGGGGTGTGAAGGAGCGTGTCGCCTCACCTGGTTGAGTGCCGGCAGGGTGGTGGCGTTTGGCAGGGGGCAGGACTGTCGCTGGTGAACCTGGCCCGTGCTGTACATCCGCTGCGTGAAGTTAAGCGGTGGTGTTGGCGAGGAGGTCTTCATGGTGTTGAGTTCCTGCATGCCATATTCCTGGGCTGTTGACGGAGGGAAGGGGGAAAGGGAACCGTGAGTCTCGTTGATTAATCCCTTTAGTGCCATTCTGGTTACTATTTGGTGATTTTATACAGCTTTCAGAAATTTATGTGACTATTGAAACAGTGAAGACTCAGGCCATTAATCTTCTGACCTCCATAGACCCTTCCTAATGTAAATAAAATCGTCTAATTGTACCCAAAACTCAGGTAAAAATGCGTCCCAGTACTAAAGGGGTTAAGTTAGATTAGTTTCAGTTACGTGAAGAAGAACAGCAAAATGGTAGAGTGATAGGAAAAGAGAGAAAATGGAGCAGGAGAAGAATAACAAGAAAAACAACAGAAGGATAGGAAGAAGAGGAGGAGGAGAAGAGGAAGAAAAGAAAAAGAAGAAGAACATGATAAAAACAACAAAAAATAGAAAAAGGCAGATAAATGAGGAGAAGAATAATAACAAGAAACTCAATAAAAAATAGGAAGGAAAAGAGAGCAAGAGGAGGAGGAGGAGAAGGAGTAGGAGGAGGAGAAAAAAGAAAAATAATATATCAAAACCAACAAAATAACAAGAAAAAGAGAAGCAAGAAAAGAAAGAAAAAAAGAAAGAAGATAAAAACCAAAAAGAAATATAGGAGAAAGAAAAAGAAGAAAAAAGGAGAAGAAGAGAAGAAGAAGAAGAAGAAGAAGAAAAACAGATCAAAACCAAAAAGAAAAAGAGAAAAGAGAAAAAGAAGAAAAGAGAAGAAGAAGAAGAAGAGGAAGAGAAGAAGAAAAAGAAGAAAAAGAAGAAGAAGGAGTCAGGTGGTGGTTTTATTACCTTGCTGGGTCCACATGTTTGCGGGCGTGCCAGTGACGTCCTGCATGGTGGGCGTGTACGTGCCGCCCCTCGTGGTGTACATGCTGGGGGAGAGGGAACGGGTGGCACGTGAGGAAGAGCAGGCACGTAATGGTGGTGGTAGTAGTGGTAGTAGTAGTAGTAGTAGTAGTAGTAGTAGTAGTAGTAGTAGTAGTAGTAGTAGTAGTCATAATTGTAGTAGTAGTAGTAGTAGTAATAGAGAGGAGAAATAGGGAAGAAAATACAAGAACTAGAGGAAGGATGATGATGATGATGATGATAATGATAATGATAATGATAACAACAAAAACACCAACAACAATAAAAGAAAAAGATATAGAAGAATGGAACACTCTCTCTCTCTCTCTCTCTCTCTCTCTCTCTCTCTCTCTCTCTCTCTCTCTCTCTCTCTCTCTCTCTCTCTCTCTCTCTCTCCCCCCCCTTCACTCATGCACATACACACCCGCACCCATTTTTTGAAACAGAAGAAAAAATGAAAACAAGACAAAGTTAACATATTTCGGGTTTTTCTTTCTTTGTCAACGTGTTTTACTTTTCCTTATGACAAACAGCCTGTGTATCAGCGGCTTCCTCTTCGCCCTCGGCCTCTCCCAGCCGTAAAGAACACTAGGCTCATCTTATCAGGCAATGCGGTTGTTATTCACATATTTTCCCTGTCCATGCCTGAGAGAGAGAGAGAGAGAGAGAGAGAGAGAGAGAGAGAGAGAGAATGAAAAAATGAAAAGCAATAAATAATCTGAAAAAAACAGAGAGAGAGAGAGAGAGAGGGGGGACGGGATATCTGACCAACAAACAAATTCTACTAAGCCTAACCACGAACATCCTGACGAGGAAATGTAAACAAACAAAAAGGTAAACAAAACAAACACGAAAAAGGAAAAAAATTGATATGTGATGAATAAAAGAGAAACAATTTTTTTTTTTTTTTTCGTTTTCTTTGCTGGAAAAATCAGGAATGACGGTAAAAAAAAACAAAAAAACTAGGAAGACTTCATTGTGTGGAGAGACAATGGAACACACACACACACACACACACACACACACACACACACACACACACACACACACACACACACACACATGTATTAATAAACTTGATATGACATGAACTAAGAGAAATATACAATTATGATCATGTAAGAATGGTAATGACGATGATGATGATAATAATAATGATAATAATAATAATGATAATAATGATAATAATAATAATAATAATAATAATAATAATAATAATAATAATAATAATAACATTAGTGATAAAGATAAATGAGTCATGAAAGAAAATTAAAAATCCTAGTAACTAAGAGAGAGAGAGAGAGAGAGAGAGAGAGAGAGAGAGAGAGAGGAAGGGGGAGTAGAAAGGTACAGATGACCGGACATGGCTAAGGATGCATGTACCAGATGGACACACACACACACACACACACACACTCTCTCTCTCTCTCTCTCTCTCTCTCTCTCTCCACAATAAAATCATCTCCTTCGTAACAATTGCTTGCGGTGCTTCATGGGACACACGCTGCCAGACCTTCCCGTGTCCAAGCTACACACAAACACCACGGCGCCACCCACACCAATGCAAGCTCCTAACTCTTAACCCCTTCAATACTGGGACACATTTTTACCTTGAGATTTGTGTAGGATTAGACCTTTTTGTTGACATTAGCAAGGGTCTATTGGAGGTCAGAAGATTAATGGCCGCAGTCTTAACTATTCTAATCCCCAATCAAGTTTCTGAAGGTGAATAAAATCGCCAAATAATAAGCAGAATGAATATGGAAACGTGTCTTGGTACTGAAGGGGTTAAAAGAAAATCCCCACTTGAATGCCAGTTCTCTTAAAGTTTCCTATTATAATGTGTACTAAGCAAGATGTATTTACTTATTTCTGAATTAATATGTCATGGTGTTTTTTTTTTTTTTTTCTCTCTCTCTCTCTCTCTCTCTCTCTCTCTCTCTCTCTCTCTCTCTCTCTCTCTCTCGATTTTCAGATAGTTTTTGTTTATATTAAATGAATACTTATTATCTCCTCATTTGCTTCGTATACTCCAATATTTTTTTCCGTTTTCATAATGATATAATCAGAAAATTTAGTTGGAGTGACATTTTTGTTATTTTTATTCTCTTTCTCCCTTGGTAACAATGCAGGGCTGCCAACTGTGTGAGCAATGGGTGTTGGCAGCACTGGTTAGTCCTTCCTGCCAGTTATGAGGCTTGGTAAGTGGAGTGGCTGGGGGCGCGCGCCTCTCTCCTCACACAACGACAAGCCTAAAACATAATTGGCTTGGAGTGGAATTTGCTCGGATGTGGAAGATTAAGAGACGGTTGATTATGCTTGTAACTCTCTCTCTCTCTCTCTCTCTCTCTCTCTCTCTCTCTCTCTCTCTCTCGTGATCACTATTTATCATCGTTTTCTCTCTGGATTTTGTTTTTCCAAGATGTTGTTGTCGAAAATGAGTTATTATTATTGTCACCATTGTTGTAATTGTTAGTGTTTTATTCTGTTGAATCTACTACTGATGTCAACACTTCCACCACCACCACCACCACCACCACCACCACCACCACCACCACCACCACTACTACTACTACTACTACTACTACTACTACTACTACCACCACTTCTTTCACTCTATGTTTGCGCTGCAGTAAACAAACAAGCAACAAATAGCTGAGTCACACATATTTTCTTAGTATTTCCCGCAGCACCACGTCCTGGACAACTTCCATCACTAAGTTCTGAAACGTTTCCATGCATCTTATCTCGGCTCCGCTTGACACGTTTTTCTGGAAGTTACTCGGGTTTTCGTGGAAATTTTAAGGATTTCCTATATAGAAATTTTAAAGGTTCTCTCCCCCATGAATTTCTATTAGATATTGCTGTCGTTTCTGAGCATATGTTCATGAGTGTAGTGATAAACCAACAACTGATTTCTCTCTTTTATAAGGCTGTAGTGGAAGTTATTGAGGGTTTTAAGTGTATTTTCATGGTTTTAGTGATGATAAGTTTTTTTCGTGGAAGTTATTGGGAATTTCTAACCCCTTCAGCACTGGACCACATTTTTATCATGAATTTTTGGTGTGCTTAGACCATTTTATTGACATCTGGAAGGGTCTATGGAGGTCAAAAGATCAATGGCCACAGTCTTTACTATTTTAATCCCCCACATAAGTTTCTGAAGCTTTACAAAATCACCAAGTAGTAAGCAGAATATGGAAACGCGTCATGGTACTGAAGGGGTTAAGCGTGTTTTCATATTCGTTGTTGTAGATAACATGGATTCTTCCCTTACATTATGATCCACTGCAAGGTTTAGGAATTACAAGCATGATTTCGTGATTGTAGCGATAATTTCTATAGTATCCTAAATCATTAACGTGAAAACACTCATAAGAGCTCAAATGATCATCTCTTTGGTTTTTTAAATCAGTCCTTATGAGGAAACAAATCGATTCAGAGTATGCTTCTGTAATTTTCGTCTTCCTACCACTTGACTTCTTTTGAGAGAGAGAGAGGTGTCAAGACATTTGCTCCCTAATTTTGGATAACCCTTCTTACCTCGAGAACCAGCATCAAGTGACCCTTCTTTTAACTTTGTGGTGTCCTTGGCTGGCCTTCTCTCCTACATAAAAAAAAAACAGCATCGTAACACTTGAAGCCTTCTTATGAGAAGTTGTCTCTGCCCCAGGGTGGAAACAGAAACGCGATTTTCTTCATAATTAAAATCCATGTTCTTTAATATTTCGGCGTCTTGTACCAGTAACTCTCCTTTACAAGTTAAACATTTCAAGGATAATTTCAGGAATCTACAGAACTTGAAAATAATTCTGCATCATCAATAGGGAAACCAGACTAGTATTCAGGGATTTGGTAGAAGTGGCAGGTGAGGCATGCACGGTTATTGGTCATGATTATAAACAACGTGATGGTGTCGCCGTGGCCTCCCCTCTGAAACCTTCTTCAGCAAATGCACCCCAGATTATTGATGCGAGCGTTACTTTCCTAATTATTCGTGATATGTGAACGCTGGCCATCAAACTAACTCTGCCAGTTCACCAACGAAAGGCAACGGAGCGCTTGTCGGTGGAGCCGTTGAAAGACACAGCTCGCTCTCGCCCTCGCCCGCTCGTTGGCAGTATGGCCACGGTTATCTTATACAATGCTCACACTATTCCCGCCGTTGATCGCACTCCCTCCTCGCTCGCAACCATCGCCTTGGAAAACAGTGCTGCTGAGGGAACAAAGCGCTGCAGAACACTGATTTTAAAGTTTGAAATCTTCTTTATACTAAGTTATCCATACCATCATAGAGAAACAGAATGGTATTATCATCACAACTAAAACAACAGTTAATTTAAAATCTTTCCTATACTAACTTGTCGATTCCTGGAAAGAGTAATAAGGATGACATTGCCAGTCGCGACATTAACACAACGGACAGCCTACAGACTCCCTCAGCGGAGCCCCAGCACGGAAATGGTTAGGAAACACTCTACGTATTCTGTAGAGGAAAACTTCTCGGCATTACTCATTTCTAGATACGAAACATCCAGGCAACAACAACAACACGTAACGCTCTGACGCCTCGTGTGCCAAGGCAGTGATGGCATCATGTTCTCATCAGGGATTTGATACAGTTAACCCCTTCAATACTGGGACGCATTTTTATCATGAGTTCTTGGTATGATTTGACGATTTTATTTACATTAGGAAGACTCTATGGAGGTCAGAAGATTAATGGCCACAGTTTTCACAATTTCAATCCTCACATAAATTTTTGAAGTAACCAGAATGAATATGAAAGCACGTCCAGATATTGAAGGGGTTAAGGATGAGAGAGGATTGCACCAAGCCAAGGATGTTACAGAGGGTTTCATTACGCGTAGGATGATAGAGAATTAAATTAGGTTAAGGATACTATAAAGGACACTTTGATCAAGTTAAGACTACTATATAGAGAATTTAATCAGGTTAAGAATACTAATAGAGGATTTGACTAAGTTAATGAGCATCAAGTTAAAGATGAGACAGGATTGGATTAACTTAGGTGATTTAGAACCTAGTGAACAAATTTCCTCATCATTGTGAATCATTAAACAATAGTAGTAGTAATGGCAACAGCAGCAGCAGTACTAGTAGTAGTAGTAGTAGTAGTAGTAGTAGTAGTAGTAGTAGTAGTAGTAGTATTGTAGTAATAGTAATAATAATGACAGTAGTAGTAGTAGTAGTAGTAGTAATAATAGTAGTACTTGTAGTAGTAGTAGTAGTAATAGTAGTAGTAGTAGTAGTAGTAGTAGTAGTAGAAGTAGTATTGTAGTAATAATAATAATGATGGTAGTAGTAATAGTAGTAGTAGTAGCAGTAGTAGTAGTAGTAGTAGTAGTAGTAGTAGTAGTAGTAGTAGTAGTAGTAGTAGTAGTAATAGTAGAGTATATAAGGCTTCCAATGCCACATACATAACATTATTCACAGATACTTCTTTCATAACATCGAGTCAACCAGAAGGATGTTAAGATGTCACTTGTTACTCACCATTGATCAGGGCCGTGGGGAGGTGGCGGCGCGGCGACCATGTAAGTGTAGTGAATAACAACCTTGTGTTCGGAGGAAAAGATCAAAGTTGAGGTTCTACATAACATTTTTCCGTCCTCTCTTCCATTTAGGCCCTGTGTTATGAGCAGCTCTTGTGTCTCAGCGGCAGTGTTTTCAAATGTGATGAATTTGGTTAGTCATGTTTGGGTGAGTGTTTTTCTCATTAAAGGTGGGTGCATACTGTCTATTTTTAGATCACTACAGTCATGAAAACGTATAGTCATGAACACATCCTTCAAAATCTGAGTATCTTCCACTAGGGTCAATTAAACTTTCGCCTAACTTAACCTGGAGTAATTCTTGAAAGTGTTAATAACTTTCTTAATATATCTTAATAACCTAACTGAGCCTAACTTAACTTGGAATAATTTTTGGACATCTTAATAACTTCCTTAGAAAAATCTTAATAACCTAACTTAACCTAACCTAACTTCCTTAAAAAAATCTTAATAACCTAACTTAACCTAACCTAACTTGGAATAATTTTTGGAAATCTTAATAACTTCCTTAAAAAATCTTAATTACCTAACTCAGTCTAACGTAACCTGGAATCACTTTTGAAAATCTTAATAACTTCCACAATACCCCGTTAAACTATTACCAAAATCATAAAAAAAATACACTAGAAAACCTCATTATCTTCCACTAGAACGTGTTATACCATCACCACAACCGCGAAACAAAAAAAAAAAAAAACTAACTTCCATTAGATTCTAGAAGTGAAGGTCAGACGCAGAAATTTTTCAGAACTTGGTCCTAGATACGAACCAGCGACTCTGAAACTTCTCGCCCGTAACATTACCGACGCATTGCAACTCGTGTGTGTGTGTGTGTGTGTGTATGTCGCCTGGGTGCACCGGAAGCCCCTGTGTGACGGTGCGTGATACTGATTTATTACGAATTATTCATAGCTGTTTCTATTACTATATAAGGAGTGGTTTTTTTGAGTGGAAAATTTGGCGCCTGTCCGTTGTAGTAGTTCACGTTTTCATATCTACTTTCCTCTTATTTCTGTGACGACTTCGGTGCCACTGTGGCGGGAAAGTTTTCCTCGTGTGTCCTTTCAGTATAACAGGACAGGCCTCTCTTGTACGTATACCGAGCACTCGCCGCCCTTTGTAGTTTCCCTTTCCGCTCTTGGAAGTAGGTTAGGTATATAGCTGTGCACTTATGCATCACATTATGACAGAGTACAGTACGTATTTACATGTTGGTGGGTGCTTGAGGTCGCAGTATCCGGTCGAGAGAGAGAGAGAGAGAGAGAGAGAGAGAGAGAGAGAGAGAGAGAGAACTGAAGCATTTGAATCGAACACCTGAAACTCAATCCCGAACCCTAACAATCAATCAAAGCCTCCCTCTAGCCCTGCAGATGGAGGCCACCAGCACAGCAGCGCCGCCTGGAGTGTGGTGGCGACGAGGTGGACATACGCAGTTCGTACCCGAGAGAGAGAGAGAGGAAGAGCGAGCGAGCGAGCGAGCCAGCCAGTGACCTTGAAATACCTGCCTTCAACACCTGGGCACATTACGTAAGTGTTATGAGTCTACCTGTACTAATTAAAACCATTTACGTGTGTTTGTTTTGGAAGAATGTCCTTATTTTTTTTTCTTTTTTTTTTTTCTTTTTTTTTTGTGGGGAAACAGTGAATGTGGACTCGAATACGTGGACGGGTGGAAGGTTGCCGTGTTATCAAGGAATCTCAAGGGCACAGTTCTAAGGTGGGGTTTTACATGACACGGCTGCCTTCACCTCTCTTGATACTTTAACGAAAGGGAAAATAGAGCAAGCTGTTTGTGTCTGGTGGCGGAGAGAGAGGTGAAGTGTGGACAACAGGGATTTGAGGGGTGTCTGGGATGGTTTCGTGAGGTGGTTAGTGGCTCAATATGTGGAGAAAGATACAATAGGTGTGTGTGATAAGATGTGTAAGTTTTCTAGGGTAGACCAAGTAAATTAGAAACAAGTTGACGAGAGAGGAAGGTGCTGTTAGTGAAGACAAGGGAGGTTAGCGAAAGGGAAGTATCGGCTGACTGATTATCTCCCATAGAATAATACTGGAGAGCCAATTGAGTGTTTAGATGAGCTGTTTAAGAGAGAGAATAGAGTAATTAAGACATTTGTTACCGGAAAGCTGTTGTTACGAGTACTTAAGGAGAATTAAAGAACATTTGACGAGGTTTATATACTTACATAGAAAAACAGGCCACAGCAGAAGGGGGTTATATTTTGGTGTATATAAAGGGAATATTAGTTATAACCGAAGTAAAGTACAGATGACTCGTTATAATAAAGATCGTTTTGGAGTTACAGGAAGTAGTTACGTCGCGTTGCCTTGTTCAGGACTGCTGGCCATTCAACATTCTCCTTCATTACTGAGGTCCTTTTTAAAAACCTGTCACGTTTTCAGTTTAGAAGCACCGGGAGGAGAGGTAAGAGAGGCGGCGATAAGAGAAAAAGATTACACTGCCTACACACACACACACACACACACACACACACACACACACACACACACACACACACACACACACACTTCAAAAACTACGATAAAGAAACAAGAGAAGCCCTATCTCACAGTAATAGTAACTTGTTGAAATCGAGGCGACGGAATCCAAGTCCCCACCTGGCCACACGCTGCACAGGTGAGAGTTAAAATCGCGGGGACACCGATTGCTCGATCAGGACGCTTGATAATTTCGAATCGCTTCTGATAACTTGGTGATAAATAACACTTCCCCGATGACTGACTCCTTCACTCACTCCTCACCTGGGACCGGTTTTGCAGGCGCCCCGGGGTTCCTAGCGAGTTCCAAGGACGCGGCACTCACCTAGGAGGGTAAGGAGATGCAGGAGGAGGTGCCAGTGAGCCGTGCAGTGCCTTGAAGTGTTGGGTTTAGGAGCGCTTGTAGGAGTGACTGAGCGCTGGTCATCTTACCAATCACTCGAAGCTATACTGATGAGCTGGACTTAATCACCAACTACTTGATAACACGATAGCACCAGATACAGCCTGATAACGACTCACTCTCCTCCTCTCACTCCTCCTCCTTCGCCCTCCTCCCACTCCCGGTCCCGTCAGCGCTGTGTTCCTAAGTTATGTGTCGTGTTGGCATAATGTTTCGCCTCCAGTTTCGGTCTAACGAGAGGCACATTGTGAGCGTTGTGTTGATGTGTACAGGAACGTGGCGACGATTAGTGGTGATAACTGTGTGTGTGGGGGGGGGGGTGCCCGGTACGTGTGGATGTTTTGTCTATGAAGTCTCTGGTAATGGATAGCAAGCCGAATTTTCCAGTTTCCATTATCGTTAGCTCCGATTTTCTTTCAATAAACAAGAAAGAAATAACGAAAATCAAGATACAATTACTTAAACTCATCCGTCTCACTCCTACCCACCTGACCGCCTTATCCACCGCATCCACGTGACCCCACACCGCCCCCACCACACACAGGACAGGGAAGCACCGCGGCCAGAACAGCAAACAAGGGAATGATAGTCAAGATAGCCAGGTTTCCCTAAGCAAATTTTCCTCGGACACTCGCCACAACAGTCCAGTGGAAACTCTTCTTCATTGCTCCAACTCTGAATCGGAATAGTTTAAGTTACGAATTTAATTAAACTGATGATTTACCAGTTGTATAGATTCAGGAAAGTGGTGAGTTTAAAGAGGAGGAGGAGGAGGAGGAGGAGGAGGAGGGCGACATTCAGTTACTATCTGCCTTATCAAAGCTACCTTGATTTTCCGAGATACAGATAGATAAGGTGATGGCTATGATGGTTACCTGCCAAAGCTTCAATGCCGTAACCTAACTAGCCAAGGAACTGCTAACGAGGGACGCTACTCTAGTTACAATCTTTAGGAGTGTCACTAGGGCAAAGAGAGGGTAATGGATGCCTGAATGATAGAAAAAAAATGAAGTAAACGTGTAATTTAAGAAAAAAAACTAACTAAAGGTGTAATTTAAGAAAAAAAATGAAGTAAACGTGTAATTTAAGAAAAAAATTAAGTAAACGTGTAATTTAAGAAAAAAATTAAGTAAAGGTGTAATTTAAGAAAGGCATATTATTGGTTCAGATTAATTATTTTCTCACCTGTGATGAAACTAGACAGGTGCTACAATGAAGTACTAGTTAAACGATGTTTTGTTCCTTTTTATTCATTCCTTGGCAAGGTTGAAATTGTAATCCTAATGAACATTTACACATCGGTCTCATCTCTTTCCCTCTCTGTCTCCTTTCCTTCCTTCCTTCCTTTCTTCCTTCCTTCCTTCCTTCCTTCTCATTTCTTCCCTTTGTGTTTGATAATTTTGCCCATCTTTTTACTCTCTATTTCCTTCCTTCCATCTTTTTACCTTCTTTATTTCCTTCCTCCCATCTTTTTATCTTCTTTATTTCCTTCCTCCCATCTTTTTATCTTCTTTATTTCCTTCCTTTCATCTTTTTCGTTCCTTTTATAATATACAAGTGATGATAAAAGGGTTGATCATTTTGCCCATTCTTTTTTTCCTTCCTCCTTCCCTCCATCATTTCTCTCTTTTTAGATAGTATACAAGTGGTGAGAATAGTAGTAGCAGTAGTAGTAGTAGAAAAGAAGAAGAAAAGGAGTAGTAATAGTAGTAGAAGTAGTAGTAATAGCGGATATAGTATTAGAAGAGCACAATGCACCACATCATTTCCCACACAAAGGATAAATAATGGACTAGTGTTTTCCTGCCACGTGTTGTTGAGTCACGCCTCGACCGCAGCCACTCTCAGTTCAAAGCATCGCCATGTCCTTTTGTTGAGCCATTCTGTTCCTTCACTGAGAATATCAACGAGGCGAATACTCAATTGTTGGGATACTTTGATGCAGTGTTGATTGGTTTTTCTGTGCGTCTTTATTTGTTTGGTGTGGAGGACTGTATTTGATGTTCATGTGTGAGTGTGGGTGAGAGAGAGAGAGAGAGAGAGAGAGAGAGAGAGAGAGAGAGAGAGAGAGAGAGAGAGAGAGAGAGAGAGAGAGAGACTATGGTAATTGTGAGAAATATTTATAGTCGACATTTTCACTTCCATATCAAGATGTTAATTCTCTCTCTCTCTCTCTCTCTCTCTCTCTCTCTCTCTCTCTCTCTTAACGCGTATACAACTCAACATTTAATTTCACTGAGACGAGATTAATTTGACTGATTGACTGAAAGACTGAGTTGACTGACAGAATTGACTGACGTAACTTGTTCACTCTCCCACTTATTCACTGCGCTCACTCACTCAAACCAGCCAGTCAACCAGTCAGTCAGTCAATCAGTGCACTCACCAATCAGACATTACACGTAGACAAAGACTGACAAATCAACACGGACGCAATCACCAACCCTACCTACCTAACACTCTCCCCTCCCTTAACCCATCCTCCAGCTAGCCATCCACCCCTCACTCCCACACCCCGGGCTAGCATCGTGCAGTGGCTTATCAACCAAGTCCTCCACTTTGTCAGGTAAGAACGAGCCTCTGATTACCTTATCACTGCCACTGACAACATGGAAACCACTCACTCCCCGTAAAAATAAGGAACAGTACAGGTAATAACAAGAATGCAAATTAATGATAGATGGTAAAATTGGTACAGGTCGATGGGTTTTGGTAGAGAATGAGGAAGATGTGGGCATTGGAACGTATATACTGCGAGATGGAGGTGATAGAAGTGGTGAAGTTGGTCCATCTGATAAAATGTTGACCTTGGAGTAGAGAAAAATTGAGTAAGTCGCAGAGTAGAATTCACGATAGACAGACACAGAAAAAAGAAAGAAAATAAATAAACGTGACATGAAATAAAGTAAAGTTAGTCCATATGAGATTATTTTGACCTTGAGATGAGAAGTGCAACAGTCCAATAACTACAAAAATAAGAGAACATTTAAGAGTAATAGAGAGGTAATGGTGCTCGGTAGGAGATTTAACCACTGGGTATCAAGAAAGAATCGCAATTATTCGGAAGAAGTAAAAAAAAAAAAAAAAAACGATTAACCAAACATGAGAAAAAAAGTCAAGAAAAAAATCAATTGTGAAGATACTAACGTAGATACAACGAGGAAATTAAGCGAAAAAAAAGAGAGAGAAAACGTCGCGCCACCGAAGATAAGACAAGCAGTGAGTGAATAACGGTGACGAAAAGAAAAAAAATTAAGATACAAATCAAATCAACACATCAGGTGGCAGGCCATCGTCAAGGCCAGCCTGAGGTCACCTTAAGGCCGGCGCACAGGTGAGGCGCGACAGGTGAGCCCCGCCTTAGCACTCTCACTGGGATATGTAACAATTCACAACACTAAAAGCAATGAATCAAATCTTTATAAGCACTTACAAGAAGGAAAAGGATGAAAAGCGATAGATTTCACATTTTTTTCCCTTAAAATGTTATGAGGCGGCTGTAAAGAGAGAAATGTCCCAGAGTGCTTAGTGGTAGAGGAAAGATGTGTCAGATTGAGAATAATGAACTAAACCACTTAATTCAAACAGCTAGACTTAAACCGCGTCACTGCATGTAATTGGCACGAGTCTAACCAGTGAAATGTACCGTGTAACTCTGTAACGAGAACATTGCAAGTAGAATAGCGTTATCTAAACAAGAACCTAACCTAACCTAACCCAACCTACCCTAACCTAACCTACTCTACCCTAACCTAACCTAAACCTAAACTAGACAAGTAAGGAACCTAACCTAACCTAACCGTCCGCATGAAGTATATCGCCCAATACAGTGTCAGAAAGAAGAAAATACGATAAAATGTCTATGGTTCTGATGATTATTGGCAAGATTTCATGTATTAGTACCTTTAAAACTACGCAATTTTTAAGGGCATTTCTATGGTTCTGATGATTATTGGTAAGATTTCTAGTTTATAATGAGAAACTTAGAGAATTGTGGTGAGAGAGCAAGACGTTTCTCAACACAGAGGGATAGACTGGTTAAAGCACCAAGACCAAGAAAGTGACTGGCTGAGTGACTGGGAGAGACTTGGTGACTGAATAACGGTGACGAAAAGAAAAACAATTAAGATACAAATCAAATCAACACATCAGGTGGCGGGCCATCGTCAAGGCCAGCCTGAGGTCACCTTAAGGCCGGCGCACAGGTGAGGCGCGACAGGTGAGCCCCGCCTTAGCACTCTCACTGGGATATGTAACAATTCACAACACTAAAGCAATGAATCAAATCTTTATAAGCACTTACAAGAAAGAAAAGGATGAAAAGCGATAGATTTCACATTTTTTTTCCCTTAAATGTTATGAGGCGGCTGTAAAGAGAGAAGAAATGTCCCAGAGTGCTTAGTGGTAGAGGAAAGATGTGGTGGCTGGAT
>NC_059267.1:10464958-10467458 GCF_017591435.1 Portunus trituberculatus
TCGAGGGAGCGATAGGTGCACACTGTTAACACCGACAGCCAATAGCGACAGTGATGATAACCCCAATAGTGGCACGAATAGTAATAGTGGTAGTAGTAGTAGTAGTAGTAGTAGTAGTAGTAGTAGTAGTAGTAGTGTAACAAATAGCGAAATAAATAACGTTGATAATGTAAATAATCACAGAAAATAAAGAACTGAACCAAAATATCAGAGACGAGAAAGAGGAGGAGGAGGAGGAGGATATAAATAATCACGTGGGTGGGAGGAAGGAAGGAGGAGGAGGAGGAGGAGGAGGAGGAGGAGGAGGAGGAGGAGGAGGAGGAGGAGGAGGAGGAGGAGGAGGAGGAAGGTAATGGTTTCTGGCCCTACAGGAGGAGAGAAAAGGGAAAGGAAAGGGAAGGAAGAAAGAGAAAGTGTGCTAGAGGAAAGGAAGGTGGAGAAGGAAGTCTAGGAGGAGGAGGAGGAGGAGGAAAGTCCGAGAAAGCATAACCATAGATGTGAAAGTAAATATGTAAATGTGAAAAGGAAAAGGAAAGTGAGAGCGAGATGGAAATACAGAGAGAGAGAGAGAGAGAGAGAGAGAGAGAGAGAGAGAGAGAGAGAGAGAGAGAGAGAGAGAGAGAGAGAGAGAGAGAGAGTAGGTAAGAGATGGAAGGGGGAAGGGGAAGGAGGGAAGGGGAAGGAGGGAAGGGCACCTCACCTGTGTGTCACTAGGCCAGGTGAGTCCCGCCCATTATGTTTGCCAGGGAACAACTTCCTCCTCCTCCTCCTCCTCCTCCTCCTCCTCCTCCTCCTCCTCCTCCTCCTCCTCCTCCTCCTCCTCCTTCGTCTCGTCCTATTTCTCGTATTTTCTTCTTCCATTTCTTGGTTTGTGTTAATCTCTCTCTCTCTCTCTCTCTCTCTCTCTCTCTCTCTCTCTCTCTCTCTCTCTCTCTCTCTCTCTCTCTCTCTCTCTCTCTCTCTCTCTCTCTCATTGTTCATTACTTATTCATTTCCTCCTGTTTTCTTCTTCCTCTCAGATTTCCTCCCTCCCTTCCTCTTGTCTTCCTCACTTCCTCCAATCAAGGTCTACACCTCTACCTTGAATTTCCTGCCGCCTCCTCCTCCTCCTCCTCCTCCTCCTCCTCCTCCTCCTCCTCTTTCTGACCTACAACTTGAGAGGTGGAGGAGGAAGTGGAGGATTGCAAAGAAAATTTCACTGAGAAAAGAGAGAGAGAGAGAGAGAGAGAGAGAGAGAGAGAGAGAGAGAGAGAGAGAGAGAGAGAGAGAGAGAGAGAGAGCGCTTTGTAATCATCATAACATTAATCCTGCTCCCTTTTTAAGCCAGTGTTGTCACCCCTCCCCTCCCTCACCTCTCTCCCCTCGATTCTGGCATTACCCCTAATCACCCCCCACCGTCACAGAACCTCCCCCTCCTTCATCATCCCCTCCCCAACTCTGTCTGCCTCTCTCTGCCACGTGCTCTCTGTTCAGTATTACTTCCTCTCAAAATTGCTCAGACTTTCCTAAATTTTGTCATTTCCTGAGGCAGTGGTGGTGGTGGTGGTGGTGGTGGTGGTGGTGGCGGTAGTGGTGATAGTGATGGTGGTGGTAGTAACAGCTGGATAGTGGCAATTATTTTTTGTTTCCCTTAGCAAGTGACAACACAGTGATAGCCCTTATCGCCACAGAGAGAGAGAGAGAGAGAGAGAGAGAGAGAGAGAGAGAGAGAGTGTGTGTGTGTATCTTGTGGATCTTGTGGACACACACACACACACACACACACACACACACACACACACACACACACACACACACACAAACAAGTACACTTGCTAAAGTATAACGAAAACATCCTTTCTTTCAATTTCTCTCTCTCTCTCTCTCTCTCTCTCTCTCTCTCTCTCTCTCTCTCTCTCTTTCTTTACCTTTCTCTTATGTTTTCTTCTTTCCTTCATATTTTGCCAATTATTGCTATTAAACTCTTAATGATTTTGTAACGTGTTATATCTTAATGGATTTTGAATTTTGAATTTTGAACTCCATTATGCATTCAAGGTTTTCACTTCATCTTGTTATCTTTTCATGTAATTATTTGCTTATTTTTTCCTTTCTTTCCTTTACTTACATCCAGTCACGTTTTTTCACATGTCAATTTCAAAGAAGCAGCAAATTGGTGGTTTTTCCTCTCCAGTCTCTCTTTTTATCACCCTGGACGACCTCGCTTACACGTAACACTCTTGTCTCTTCTCGTGTCCTGTCCTTATCGTGCGTTATCCAAGTGTTACTCTTGTGCCAGCTCGATATCTCTCTGGTTTCCTCTCACTATCGTCTTCGCCAGCTCGCTGCGCTAGATCGCTGCTACTACCTTTCCTGCCCAGAGTCTCACATCTGGCGAAGGCACAAGATTAACTGCTTCCCTTCCAAGCTTTGTGCACGTTTCTTATCTTTTCAATGTTGCTGGTAGTGCGTGCTTGCCTGTGTGTGTGTGTGTGTGTGTGTGTGTGAGTGGTATTAGTAG
>NC_059267.1:10472458-10484958 GCF_017591435.1 Portunus trituberculatus
TGTGATTAAGCTCATCCTCCACTCTTTTATCTCTCCACATTCATAAAGATCTGTCCACACACACACACACACACACACACACACACACACACACACACACACACACACACACACACACACACACACACACACAACCTCCCAGCATTATCATTTTATGTTGACACATATCCTGTTTTTTTCCCGCGCTCCCTACTGTAATCCTCTGCCTTCTCACTCTCCTCTCACTGTGTTTTGTGGTTTCGTGGTATTCTACTCTCCTCATTAACACTTTTTTTTTTCTGAGCTACACGTGTCGTTCCCGAAAGAGTAGTAGTACTAGTAGTAGTAGTAGTAGTAGTAGTAGTAGTGAATGAAGGGGCATGTATTAAGTTATGTATGATGGGAAAGAAAGTCGTATACAGTGACGTAGAGTGAATGAAAATAACAATTTTTGTTATCAATATTTCTAAAACCAGCGTGTAAATGTTTTCACGTGTTTTGATTGTTTATCTACCCCTTGCTCCTCTCTCTCTCTCTCTCTCTCTCTCTCTCTCTCTCTCTCTCTCTCTCTCTCTCTCTCTCTCTCTCTCTCTCCTGTCCTCGTTCCCTTCGCCCACCTGCACCGGTGCCCAGGTGTAAACAATTAGTAACAGGTGGGTTGCTTTTCCGGTCACCTCGAGGCTCTTATCGTGAGAGAGAGAGAGAGAGAGAGAGAGAGAGAGAGAGAGTGAGAGTGGGTGTGGGCGACGGGTGTTTGCCTGGGCTGGGGGCGTGGGTGGCGCAGGGGTGTGATGTGTTTCGGTCTTGTTATATAGACACGGGCGTGGCGGTGGGCGGGGTGGGCGACGGGCACGATGGGGGGGAGGGTGGACTATGGGCGTCCTCGGAAGTCCGGCCACCCACGTCCCTCCGCCCATCTGACGTCATTCTGGGACATTGGACTCGGAATCTCTCTCTCTCTCTCTCTCTCTCTCTCTCTCTCTCTCTCTCTCTCTCTCTCTCTCCAGTCACTTGTTTTCGAGATTTCCCCGCTTAAAATTTTGTTCTTGTGTTTGTTCAGGTTTGTTTACGACTCGAGGATTTCACTTTCAAGATGAGATTTATTTGTTTACTTTGTTATTTCGTAGCAAATGATATTGAAGTCGATAATGGTAATAATGATAACACTGACAATAATAATAATAATAATAATAATAATAATAATAGTAATAGTGATAATAATAATTCAGACAACGAGGAGGAGATAAAGAGAAACAGAGGTGCAGGGAAATGAGTTTTTTTATAGTTTCGCTGATGCTTCTTCAGGGGAATTGAAAAAGCATCAGCGAAACGAGTCGGGAATAAACTCACCTCCCTGCACCTCTGTTTCTCTTCACCTCCTCCTCTAATAATAATGATAACAATAATGATGATAATACTAATAGTGATGATGATGATAATAATAATAATAATAATAATAATAATAATAATAAACAGTAATGATAATAATAATAATGATAATGTACTGTGGTAAGGAATTTTTTTTTTTTGTTTAATGTGTGTGTGTGTGTGTGTGTGTGTGTGTGTGTGTGTGTGTGTGTGTGTGTGTGTGACAGTGACAGGCAGGTATGAAACTGCGGGCCGAGTGTGGTGTGCCTCGGGAATCTGTGGGGTCCCAGGTGACTCTCTGGCGACATGGCATGGAGGTGTGACCTGTCATCGCTAGGCTGGTGTCCCCCTGGGATGTGACCACCGTGAGAAGATGCTCTCTCTCTCTCTCTCTCTCTCTCTCTCTCTCTCTCTCTCTCTCTCTCTCTCTCTCTCTCTCTCTCTCTCTTCTAATTGTATTGATAGTGAAATTATACATAAAATAATGATGGTAATAATAATAATAATAATAATAATAATAATAATAATAATAATAATAATAATGGTGATAAAAGTATTAGTTGTGGTGGTGGTGGTGGTAGTGGTAGTGGTGGTGGTGGTGGTGGTGCTAGTGATAGTAGTGGTGGTGGTGGTGGTGGTGGTAGTGATAGTAGTGGTGGTGGTGGTGGTGGTGCTAGTGATAGTAGTGGTGGTGGTGGTGGTAGTAGTAGTAGTAGTAGTAGTAGTAGTAGTAGTAGTAGTAGTAGTAGTAGTAAAAGTTATAGTAGTAATATTAAAAGTAGTAGTAAAAGAAGTAGTAATATAATGAGAGAGAGAGAGAGAGAGAGAGAGAGAGAGAGAGAGAGAGAGAGAAAGGGGCAGGAATACAACAAAATTCTATACCCCAATGCACGTAAAGGCGTTAATCCCTTTAGTGTGGCTGCCCTCGTGACTCTTAATGCAGGGAGTGGTTCCGTTTGCCAATCAGAGAATAGGTGGATGTGTTTCGTGCGGTTATTGGTCGAGAGAGAGAGAGAGAGAGAGAGAGAGAGAGAGAGAGCTTGTTTTTCAGTATAGTGGATCATTCCTCTCCCCTCTTTCTCTGTTTCCCTGTTTCCCCTCTTATTTATCTTTTCTTCCTTCTGTTTCTATCCTATTCTTCTCCTTTCCCTTTCCCTTCCTTTCCTTCATGTGTGCTGGTTTCTCTTCATTTTTCCTCCTTTTCTTCTTTATTCACTCATTTTTATCGTTATTTCTTTCCTTCTCCTTCCTTTCCTTTCATCTATCTTTCTTCTTTACTATTTATTCATCCACTTCTATTCCTTTATCTCTCCCATTTCCCTTCTCCCGTTTCTTGTCCCCTATTCTTCTTTTCCTTCCTCCACTTCCCTCCCTCCCTTCCTTTCCTTTCCCCACTTCCCTCCCTCTCTTCCTTCCCTTCTTGCTCTCCATTCCATATCTTATCTCTTCTACTCTCTTTCTTCGCATTTTTCTCTTCTTTCGTTTTTATTTTCTTTCCTGTTGTTTATTTTTTCTTCTTTTTCATTTCATCTATCATCTTGTTCCTCTCCTTCCTGTTTTCTCCTCCATGCTTTCTACTGGTTACTTTCTCTCCTCTTCCTTTGTTCCTCGCCCAAGTATATCCTATCTGTTTCTCCTTCATTCATTCCCATTCTGTTCTATTCTAATGTTTTGTTCTATTTAGTTATCCTTTATTTTATCAAGTTCATTGTCCTCATGTCCTGAGTTGCTGTCTGTCTAACACTGTAGAGTTCAGATTTATGTTTTTTTTTTTTTGTTATTGTTATTCACTTTGTTTTCGCCTTGATATTTCGTGATATTTTGAGTTTAGGCGTCTCTCTCTCTCTCTCTCTCTCTCTCTCTCTCTCTCTCTCTCTCTCTCTCTCTCTCTCTCTCTCAAAAGCGGCGAGTGTAAAGCGGCGAGTGTAACAGTACCGAACACTTATCTAAGCGCGCGCACACACACACACACACACACACACACACACACACACACACACACACACACACACACACACACACACACACACCTTTACACTGCAACATTCTGATACTTAAATGGTTCTACACCTTCACGAGTTTTCTTTCTCTATTTCCCACAAAAAATAAAACAAAATGAGTCAGCGTCTTTACATGATCTTTAAAAAGTTGCATTTACACTCGTTACTTTCTCTTTATTTCGCTGTTTTTCTCCAGCCTTTCACTGATTTTTTTTGTCGTTTTTTTCTCTCACGGAAACGACTAACGAGGCTCTTGTTTTATCCTTTTTCACAACAACAGATTAAAGCGAGTTAGCCGGTGATAAGTGTGTGTGTGTGTGTGTGTGTGTGTCTGTGTCTGTGTGTGTGTGTGTGTGTGTGTGTGTGTGTGTGTGTGTGTGTGTGTGTGTGTGTGTGTGTGTGTGTGTGTGTGTGTGTGTGTGTGTGTGTGTGTGTGCTCTTGCCCTCCCCTCGTTTGTGTACGCTTCTATCAATTACGAGCTAGATTGCGCATTATGAAACACACACACACACACACACACACACACACACACACACACACACACACACACACAAAGCAACTTAACGAAATTCGCTCCACTACTTCTATAGATTGCGTGGTGGTAACAGTAACAACAACAGCAACAGCAACAACAGCAGTGATATTGTTAACGAGTGGTAATGTCTACTCAACACAACAACTGCGCCTCGGAACACACACACACACACACACACACACACACACACACACACACACACACACACACACACACACACACACAATTTAATCTCCCTCACGATTAAACATGCGACTACTCAACAAACCATCAAACTATCAGAGGCTCACGATAACCACAATCTTGCCTTACCTTATCTCGTGCTGGGGAAAGGGGATGCTAGGGTCCTGGCGCGAGAAGAGGGATCGGATACCACGTTCAGTGCAGCGGCGCGGGAGTGTGTGAGAGCGTCGCCGCGGGAAACGATACTATAAAGCTTGCGCGGAGTGTAGTGAAGGCACCGGCGTCCTGTGTCAGCAGTAAGGACCGAGTGGCCGTCTGACACCGACACCTGTTAGTGTATGGCCCAAAGGAGAAGGGGGGGACGGAGGGAGAGGGTGGAGAGGAAAGAGAGGAGAGTGCCACGTGGGGAGGGTCCAGTGTGACAGATGAGAGAGGATGTGGGGAGTGAGTGAGGTACTTACATACCTAGGTAACAGTATTTGTAATGATAGTAATTATAGAAATGATAATGCTAATAATAATAATAATAATAATAATAATATATAATGATTATAGTAATAATAATAATAATAATAATAATAATATATAATGATTATAGTAATAATAATTAATAATAATAATAATAATAGTAATAGTGTGAGGCAATAGTGAAAGTTAACATTTACATTTTTGACAGGGAAACTCAACAATACGAATAAAAGTAACTTAAGGCTCTTTATTAACTGTGTGTGTTTCACTGTTTGATCTGCTGCAGTCTCTGACGAGACAGCCAGACGTTACCCTACGGAGCGAGCTCAGAGCTCATTATTTCCGAGCTTTGGATAGGCCTGAGACCAGGCACACACCACACACCGGGACAACAAGGTCACAACTCCTCGATTTACATCCCGTACCTACTCACTGCTAGGTGAACAGGGGCTACACGTGAAAGGAGACACATCCAAATATCTCCACCCGGCCGAGGAATCGAACCCTGGTCCTCTGGTTTGTAAAGCCAGCGCTCTAACCACTGAGCTACCGGGCATGTGTGTGTGTGTGTGTGTGTGTGTGTGTGTGTGTCTTCTTCCTTTACGTATCAAAACAGTAATGATAGTGGTATCAACGCTCTGTCTCGTGTCCTATCCTTATTGTGCGTTATCCAAGTGTTACTCTTGTGCCAGCTCGATATCTCTCTGGTTTCCTCTCACTATCGTCTTCGCCAGCTCGCTGCGCTAGATCGCTGCTACTACCTTTCCTGCCCAGAGTCTCACATCTGGCGAAGGCACAAGATTAACTGCTTCCCTTCCAAGCTTTGTGCACGTTCCTTATCTTTTCAATGTTGCTGGTGGTGCGTGCTTGCCTGTGTGTGTATGTGTAATTCACTGTTTGATCTGCTGCAGTCTCTGACGAGACAGCCAGACGTTACCCTACGGAACGAGCTCAGAGCTTATTATTTCCGATCTTCGGATAGGCCTGAGACCAGGCACACACCACACACCGGGACAACAAGGTCACAACTCCACGATTTACATCCCGTACCTACTCACTGCTAGGTGAACAGGGGCTACACGTGAAAGGAGACACACCCAAATATCTCCACCCGGCCGGGGAATTGAACCCCGGTCATCTGGCTTGTGAAGCCAGCGCTCTAACCACTGAGCTACCGGGCCGTGTGTGTGTGTGTGTGTGTGTGTGTGTGTGTGTGTGTGTGTGTGTGTGTGTGTGTGTGTTAGAGAGTTATTACTACTACTACTACTACTACTATCACCTGAAGGTTATTTTGTGTATGAGAGGTAGTTTGCAATTCCCATAAAAAAAAAGTGATTTTCCTCGACATGCACTAAAAAACTAGATTTTTTTCCGTTTTTTTTTTTAGTGAATGATGAGTGATGATAATGCCTAGTAGTAGTAGTAGTAGTAGTAGTAGTGGTAGTAGTAGTAGTAGTAGTAGTAGTAGTAGTAGTAGTAATGGTAGTAATGGTAGTAATATTAGTAGTACTAGTAGTAGTAGTAGTAGTAATGGTGGCAGTAGAAGTAGTAGTAGTAGTAATGGTGGTAGTAGTAGTAGTAGTAGTAGTAGTAGTAGTAATCATAATTATAAATAATAGGATAACAAAGGGCCACCAGGGCCCATCTAGGTTATCCTGTATCAGTCGCACAGCGACCTCGTCATCAGTACTTAAAGATACACTTACAAGTACACAATACATTATATACTAATTCTAAATATTTGGCCCATTAACAGGGCTAAGTCCTGCAGCGAATTCCTCTACAATCTGTGATCCCCATACATGGGGATCATGTCTTGTTTAACTATAGTAAATTTCTTATAAAAAACTATCATGCAGCGCTATACATAATTATAAATCTAATAAATTTAAGTGCTTATCTAATCTGTTTTAAACATTGTCAAACTAGTGCTATTTACAACCCTCTCTGGCAATGCATTCCAGAAGTCTACCACCCTATGACTAAAGAAATATTTTCTTATATCTAACCTGCAGCCTTGCTTTCTAATCTTCCTGCCATGATTTCTAGTCCTATTTCCTCCTCTAAGGTAAAGAAAGATCTCACATCTATGTAGTTTGTATCTGAGAACATTTTAAATAACTCTATCATATCCCTCTTATACATCTCCTCTCAAATGAAAACATGTTTAATTCCTTTAATCTATCTCTATACTCCAGGCGCTTTAATGCTGGTATCATCCTAGTTGCTCTTCTCTGAACTGCTTCTAACATGTTGATATCCTGCCTATAATGGGGTGACCAGGCCTGTATGCAATACTCTAAATGGGGCCTAACATAGGAATTATATAAGCTACGCACCACTTCCTTACTTTTATAACTAACATTTCTATTTATAAAACCCAGGATCCTATTTGCCCTATTTCTTGCTTCTAAACATTGCTTTGAAAATTTCATAGTCCTGTCTATCACTACTCCTAAATCCTTTCCTTCCTCTACTGCCTCTAGCCAACATCCCTCCATCTCATAGCTAAAGTTTGTGTTGTCTTTACCTAAATGCATAACCTGACACTTTTAGAATTAAACTCCATCTGCCACCTGTCTGCCCATGCTATCAGCCTGTCCAGGTCTCGTTGTATTCTGTAATTGTCCTTTTCACCCTGTACTGCACATGCTATCTTAGTATCATCTGCAAACTTTGATACTTTGCTACTAATTCCTATATCTAAATCGTTAATGTACACCAAGAAAAGAAGAGGTCCTAGCACTGATCCTTGGGGTACCCCACTAACCACTTCCTTCCACTCAGACATTGCCCCATTTAATACTACTCTCTGTTTCCTATCAGAAAGCCATTCACTAATCCAATCAACTAACCTACCCCTATCCCATGTAGTCTCAATTTGTACACTAGCCTCCTATGCGGTACCTTATCAAACGCCTTGCTAAAATCTAGATATATAACATCTATGCTATTTCCATCATCTAACTCCTTGGTAATATATTCTAAGATATCGAGCAAATTTGTAAGACAGGACCTCCTGATCTAAAGCCATGTTGGGTATCTCTAATTAATCTATTCTCATTTAAATGCTCCCAAATACTACCCTTAATGATTTTCTCTAGTATCTTACATACTATACTAGTTAAACTGATCGGTCTATAATTATTCGCATCATCCTTCCTACCTTTTTAAATATTGGAGTAACATTAGCTAACTTCCAGTCCTGAGGTATCTCAGCAAACCTAAGTGATCTTTCAAAGATTAACTTAAGTGCTTCAGAAATACTGTCTACACCCTCCCTAAGTACTCTGGCATGTAGCTCATCAGGACCACTAGCTTTCCTATCGTCTAGTTCAAGAATAAATTTCCTAATAATTCCCGGTTTTATATCAATATTTTCTAAAGCTCTTAAACTACTCGTCGCACTGTTTGTAACAGGATTTCCTATTCTTTCCTAGTAAATACTGAAGAAAATTGTTCATTCAATAATTCTACTATGTCTTCATTTTGATCCACTACTACACCATCTTTTCTGAGTGGTCCAATCCTATCCTTATTTCTTTTATCACTGACCTTGTAATAACTATATATTTTTTTGGGATCTTTACTCCCAGCTCTAGCTAGTTTTATCTCTGCCTGCCTTTTACTTTTTTTATAACCTTACTCAAATCATCTCTGACCTGTCTGTACCTAATCAAATCTACATCTTCCCCACTTTTCTGCAGCTTTCTATATGCCCTCTTCTTCTCTCTGATCTGTCTACCTATCTCGTGAGTCCACCACAATGGCTTCCTGTTTCTCTGCCTTATATCTTTGTAAAGGATACACTGCATCACTATACCGTTTACTACAACCTTAAAAATATCCCACATCTCCTGTGCAGTTTTATTTCCAAAACTATCTTCCCAGTTTACCTCTCCTAATAACTGACGTAACCTACCATAATTGCCTTTCTGATAGTTTGGGACTCTAGTCTTATTCACTATATTATCCCTAGTAATGGTGGTAGTAGTAGTAGTAGTAGTAGTAGTAGTAGTAGTAGTAGTAATGGTAGTAGTAGTGAATCTCATGCACTTTATATCTCTGCCCGAAATCATGTCAAGTCTGTTCTTCAACTTGCCAAACACTCTTTCATAAATAGGAAATGTCAAAATCTTTCAAACTCAAACTCTCTTCGTGACTTCTGGCATCTAGCCAAAAACATCTCAAATAACTTCACTTCTTCATCTTTCCCTCCTTTATTTCATCCTGATGGCACCACTGCCATCTCTTCTGTCTCTAAAGCTGAACTCTTTTCTCAAACCTTTGCTCACAACTCCACCTTGGACGATTCTGGGCTTGTCCCTCCCTCTCCTCCTCCCTCTGACTATTTCATGTCTACAATCAAAATTCTTCGTAATGATGTTTTCCATGCCCTTGCTGGCCATAAACCATCGGAAGGCTTATGGACCTGATGGGGTCCCTCCTATTGTTCTCAAAAACTGTGCTTCTGTGCTTGCACTTTACCTGGCCAAACTCTTCCAACTTTGTCTATCGACTTCTACCTTTCCTTCCTGCTGGAAGTTCGCCTACATTCAGCCTGTTCCTAAAAAGGGTGACCGTTCTAACCCCTCAAACTACCGTCCTATAGTTTTAATTTCTTGCTTGTCTAAAGTTTTCGAATCTATCCTGAATATGAAGATTCTCAAACATCTGTCACTTCTCAATCTTCTGTCTGATCGCCAGTATGGCTTCCGTCAAGATCGCTCTACTGGTGATCTTCTGGCTTTCCTTACTGAGTCTTGGTCATCCTCTTTTAGAGATTTCGGTGAAACTTTTGCTGTTGCGTTAGACATATCAAAAGCTTTTGATAGAGTCTGGCATAAAGCTTTGATTTCAAAACTGCCCTCCTGTGGCTTCTATCCTTCTTTCTACAACTTTATCTCATGTTTCCTTTCCGACCGCTCTATTGCTGCTGTGGTAGACGGCTACTGTTCTTCTCCTAAACCTATTAATAGTGGTGTTCCTCAGGGTTCTGTCCTGTCACCCACTCTCTTTCTATTATTCATTAATGACCTTCTTAACCAAACTTCTTGCCCTATCCACTCCTACGCTGATGATACCACCCTACATCTTTCCACGTTCTTTCAGAGACGAAACGCCTGACTTCCGATCTTTCTAAAATTTCCGATTGGGGCGGAGAAAATCTAGTAGTTTTCAATGCCTCAAAAAACTCAATTCCTCCATCTATCAACTCGACACAACCTTCCAGACAACTATCCCCTCTTCTTCAATGACACTCAACTGTCTCCCTCTTCCACAATGAATATCCTCGGTCTGTCCTTTGCTCATAATCTTAACTGGAAACTTCACATCTCATCTCTTGCTAAAACAGCTTCTATGAAATTAGGTGTTCTGAGGCGTCTCCGCCAGTTTTTCTCGCCCTCCAACTGCTTACTCTGTATAAGGGCCTTATCCGTCCCTGTATGGAGTACTCTTCGCATGTTTGGGGGTTCCAGTCACACAGCTTTGCTTGATAGGGTGGAATCGAAAGCTCTTCGTCTCATCAACTCCTCTGACTAACTGTCTTCAGTCTCTTTCTCACCGCCGAAATGTTGCATCCCTTTCTATATTTTATCGCTATTTTCATGGTAACTGTTCTACTGATCTTGCTAACTGCATGCCTCCCTCCTCCTGCGGCCACGCTGCACAAGGCTTTCTTCTTCCTCTCATCCCTATTCTGTCCAACTCTCTAATGCAAGAGTTAACCAGTACGCTCAATCATTCATCCCTTTCACTGGTAAACTCTGGAACTCACTCCCTGCATCTGTATTTCCGAATTCCTACAACTTGTCTTCTTTTAAGAGGGAGGTATCGAGGCATTTGCTCCCCTAATTCTGGCTGACGATTTTGGCACTTTTTAAAGTCTTTGGAGAGCCAGCGCTCAAGTGGGCCTTTTTCTAACTTTCTTTTTTTTGCCCTTGGCTGGCCCTCTTCCCTAAGTAAAAAAAAAAAAAAAAAAATAGTAATGGTAGTAGTAGTAGTAGTAATGGTGGTAGTAGTAGTAGTAGTAATGGTAGTAGTAGTAGTAGTAGTAATGGTAGTAGTAGTAGTAGTAGTAAGGAGGAGGAGGAGGAGGAGGAGGAGGAGAAATGTACTATGTCAGGCAAACTTTTATATAGTCAAAAATACTCAGAAAAATAAACCAAAGAAATTTTAGCGTCATTTGAGACTAGCCATCAGTGTGGCCGAGACAGAGCGAGTCTTGGCGAGTGGTGACTGAGTGAGTGAGCGAGTGAGGCGGCAGTAATAATAATAATAATAATGATAATAATAATAATAATAATAATAACTTTATTTCACCCAAGAAGGCATAGTAACGCTTACATAGGTAAAAACGATCCACACACACACACACACACACACACACACACACACACACACACACACACACACACACACACACACACACACACACACTACTATCCCAAGATCGAAATAATGAGCTCTGAGCTCGCTCCGTAGGGTAACGTCTGGCTGTCTCGTCAGAGATGCGGCAGATCAAACAAACAGTGAAACACACCGCGTAGTGTAGTGGTTAGCATGCTCGACTCACAAACGAGAGGCCCGGGTTCGAGTCCCGGTAAGCGGCGAGGCAAATGGGCAAGCCTCTTAATGTGTGGCCCCTGTGTGGCGCCTGTTCACCTAGCAGTAAATAGGTACGGGATGTAACTCGAGGGGTTGTGGCCTCGCTTTCCCGGTGTGTGTTGTGTGTTGATGTGGTTTCAGTCCTACCCGAAGATCGGTCTATGAGCTCTGAGCTCGTTCCGTAATGGGGAAGACTGGCTGGGTGACTATCAGGCGACCGAGGTGAATTACACACACACACACACACACACACACACACACACACACTCCCGGTAGCTCAGTGGTTAGAGCGCTGGCTTCACAAGCCAGAGGACCGGGATTCGATTCCCCGGCCGGGTGGAGATATTTGGGTGTGTCTCCTTTCACGTGTAGCAGTGAGTAGGTACGGGATGTAAATCGAGGAGTTGTGACCTTGTTGTCCCGGTGTGTGGTGTGTGCCTGGTCTCAGGCCTATCCGAAGATCGGAAACAATGAGCTCTGAGCTCGTTCCGTAGGGTAACGTCTGGCTGTCTCGTCAGAGACTGCAGCAGATCAAACAGTGAAGCACACACACACACCGTGTAGTGTAGTGGTTAGCACGCTCGGCTCACAACCGAGAGGGTCTGGTTTCGAATCCCGGGAGCGATGAGGCAAATGGGCAAGCCTCTTAATGTGTAGGGTGTGTTCACCCAGCAGTAAATAGGTACGGGGTGTAACTCGAGGGGTTGTGGCCTTGCTATCTCGGTCCCGGTGTGTGTGTGGAGTGTGTTGGTGGTCTCAGTCCTATCCGGTCAGCATGAACTCTAAGCTCTTTCCGTAGGGAACAGGCTGACTGGGTGACCAGCAGACGACCGTGGTGAATAACACACACACGTACATACGTACAAACATTAGTATACATTACATTTAAATCAGTTAGGTATCTAGACACACTAGAAAAACTTGTTCAGATTCCTAGATGCACACAAACACACACACACAAACCCACATATACCATATGCACATAGATCCACAAAAAAAGTGCAGATTTTTTTTTTTTTATACCATGTGGGCTTTTCACGGGAATTTATGGGCTAAAGGGGACACTTATTAAGGGTACTTCCTATTTCAAAGCCCACCCGCTAGGAAACCGTTGCCCCGAGTGAAGAAGCCCAACCTACACTCAGACCGTAGACAGGATTCGAACCCGTGCGCTTGGAGACCCCTCGGACCCCAAAGCACGCACGGATCCACTGTACCACGGCGGCTTAGCAGTGTCTGTGTGTATCATGCAGGGCAGCTCATCATCAGGGTGTGCCATCAGTAGGTGGAGCCATATCTGGCGCATCACCCCATGGGTGTAGGCACTACTCTGTCTGATGGTGATGACTACAGTTAC
>NC_059267.1:10487458-10534958 GCF_017591435.1 Portunus trituberculatus
TACTTTCTGATTGATGTGTTTTTATTCTACTTATTTTCCCTCCATTCTTTCAAGAGTCACAGTTCTGAGCTCTTCTCTCTGTTAATTATACCGTGGGGGAAGTGTCTGGTGTGGGGGGATGGCGGGGGGATGGTGAGGAGTCCTTCGTCTTGACTATCCTACCTCCTTTTCTTGAGATTACGTAGTTTTAGCTCAGAAAACCTTGTATTTCCCACTTTGAATGCTACGTTTTCCTCTCCTAGTTGGTCTCGTCCTTCTTGGATCATTGTAATCTCATTGTGTTGTGTTCGTTTTCTTTTTTCTTATTCTCTCGCCCAAGCGTCAATGCTATCTTTTTTTATCTTTATTTCTATGTTTTTCTTCTTATTTTCTTGATCTTCTGCATCTTCTTCATCTTCTGTTCCTCTCTGCAATCTTTTTTTCTTTATTTTTTTCTGTTTTTTCCTCTTTCTTTGCTTTCTGCTTCTTCTTGATCTTTCTTTCTCTTTCTCTTTCTTTCTTCTTCGTTTCTTCTTCCTCTTCCTCTTCTTATTCGGCATGTTGTGTTTTTTCTTTTTTTATTCTGTCGCCCAAACGTCACTGGGATCTTTCCTTATCTTTCTTTCTTTCTCTTTCTTCTTTTCTTTTCTTTTTCCTCTTCTTTATCTTCTGCTTGTTTCGTGATATTCTGTTTCTTCCTGCGATCTTTCTGTCTTTCTCTTTCTTCTTCTTTTCTTCTTCCTCTTCTTATTCGGCTTCTGTTTCTTCGAGATCTTTTTGTTCTTTCTCTTCATTCATCATCATTATTACTATCATCATTCTCCTTTTTTGCTCTTCTGCTCCTCCATTATTAGTATTCTTCATCGTTGTCATCACTTTAAGCATCATCATAATCATCGTCGCTTGATAATGCCACCACCATCACCACCACCACCACCACCACCACCACCACCAGTCTGCCGAAATGATATAGGTCACCACATCCTCCCCTCACGCTCACCTACACCAGCAGCATTCACCAAACATGTTAGCATCGGAGCAGTGGGACAAACAACTGCATGTGCTTCTGTGCCTCGTCCTGGTGCCATCATCTATCCAAGGTCCAGATACACGCGCGAATGGAAGACCTTGTATATCTGGACCGTGCATCTATCTATCTGCGTCGCGTGTTCTTCGGAAAGTCTGCGTTGTAAAATACTCCCAAAATTGCCTGCGTACTGTTTCTAAAGGTCACGGGTTGCTAGGGCTAGTCAGGCTTTGTAAGTAAGGTTTTTTTTTCTTTCTTTTTTCCCTTTGCCTCGATCGTCTTTTTTAGCCTCTCTCTCTCTCTCTCTCTCTCTCTCTCTCTCTCTCTCTCTCTCTCTCTCTCTCTCTCTCTCTCTCTCTCTCTCTCTCTCTCTCTCTCTCTCTCTCTCTCTCTCTCTCGTCTTAATCTTCCTTATCCTCCGTCTTCTTCATTTTCCTCTTTCCTTTCCTTGTTTCTTTATTTCACTTTGTTCAGGCCACGAGGTTTGTTTTCTAGAAGCATAACTTTACCCACACACACACAGGTAGGTAGATAGATAGATAGACAGACAGATAGACAGACAGATAGACACTTTATTGACCACAGATTACACTTTTCTTTGTTTTTGTTTTTTTTTAAGAAATTGCATTATTGGTCAGCAATATAACATTAACTAACGTAACTTGCATTGTTTGTTATCCACATGTACGCACGTAACATTTCCAGTAACATAACGTTGAAAATTAGAAAAAGAATGTAATAAAATCCTTAAACGTAAGATTAGGCGAATAGATAGATATAGAACGTTAATTAGATGCATAGAACGTTTTTATTAACCCTATCAGTCCTGGGTTTCACTTCTACCTTGAGTTTTGGGTTGGATTACACGATTTTATTGACATTAAGAAGGATTTATGGAGGTCAGAAGGTCAATGGCCAAGAGTTGTCACCATTTCAATCCCCATACAAGTTTTTGAAGCTGTATAAAATCACCAAATAGTAACGAGATTAAAATATGAAAACACGTCATGGTACTAAGGGGTTGATGTACTGTATACCTAACCTAACCTGTACCAGCAACGTTCTTTTAGCATCGAGGACAAGCTAAGATGAAATGATAAGGCTTGCTACTACATATCACTTTCTTCATCGTCAGGAGGCACGTGGCACTCTTGGGATTATCGTGGGTGTTTTCATTAATGATAAAACATGTAATTCGAAAAGGTCAAGGATTTGGGAAGCCCGCCACTGCCCCCTTGTCTTGAGTCACCACATACCTCCTGCGCTCTCTCTCTCTCTCTCTCTCTCTCTCTCTCTCTCTCTCTCTCTCTCTCTCTCTCTCTCTCTCTCTCTCTCCATAACTTCCTTTTCCCTTTCCATTTCCTCTTTCTTTCTTTCCTTCCTTCCTTCTCTCTACATCCTTCTGACCCCTCCCTTCCTCCTCACTTTCCCTTACACACACACACACACACACACACACACACACACACACACACACACACACACACACACACACACACACACACACTCCCTCTCTCTCTCTCTCTCTCTCTCTCTCTCTCTCTCTCTCTCTCTCTCTCTCTCTCTCTCTCTCTCTCTCTCTCTCTCTCTCTCTCTCTCTCTCTCTCTCTCTCTCGATCACGTGAGAGCCTTCCCCTAAACACAATCACAGTAGAGCAGAGTAAATCACTTCACCTGCCTCTCGAGACTACTGGATTAGCACCTGGCTACCTGTGTGTGTGTGTGTGTGTTTCACTGTTTGATCTGCTGCAGTCTCTGACGAGACAGCCAGACGTTACCCTACGGAACGAGCTCAGAGCTCATTATTTCCGATCTTCGGATAGGCCTGAGACCAGGAACACACCACACACCGGGACAACAAGGTCACAACTCCTCGATTTACATCCCGTACCTACTCACTGCTAGGTGAACAGGGGCTACACGTGAAAGGAGACACACCCAAATATCTCCACCCGGCCGGGGAATCGAAACCCGGTCCTCTGGCTTGTGAAGCCAGCGCTCTAACCACTGAGCTACCGGGCGTGTGTGTGTGTGTGTGGGTGGGTGTGGGTGTAAGGGTGTGTGTGTGTGTTCTTTTATGTTGATTTAGTAAAGCGGAGAGGGAAATGGAGAGGGAGGAGGAAAAGTGAGAGGGAGAGGACGAGAGATGGGGAAGAGAGAGATGAGGGAATAAGAGAGTAAAAGTAATTGAGTAGAGAGAGAGAGAGAGAGAGAGAGAGAGAGAGAGAGAGAGAGAGAGAGAGAGAGAGAGAGAGAGAGAGAGGAAAGGAGGAGAGGGAGGCAGAAGGAGGGAGGGTTAAACTATTTATCATATGTTGAAAGTGACACAGAGGTGGTGTACTGAGAGAGAGAGAGAGAGAGAGAGAGAGAGAGAGAGAGAGAGAGAGAGAGAGAGAGAGAGAGAGAACCAAAATTTCTCTCTCTCTCTCTCTCTCTCTCTCTCTCTCTCTCTCTCTCTCTCTCTCTCTCTCTCTCTCTCTCTCTCTCTCTCTCTCTCTCTCTTCCCCCCCTGACCTCTCATCTCAGGTCACGCCAGGTCAGCCACATATTTACCCACTGTATTTGATGAATGGACTAAATAAAATGGTGAAACGTGTCTCATTTATATCCTTTCTTTTATTCATTTCTGATTTTATTATTAATTCCTGCTTTTTTTTTAGTTCAGCCATATTTTTCAATTAACTTTTTATTTATTTTTTTACGAGATTGATGAGAGTGAAAGGATTATGAGAGATTATTTTTTGTTATTCATGATTGATACCTTTTTTTTTTAGTTCAGCCATTTTTTATTCATTTTTTTTTTTTTTTTTTTTTTTTTGCGAGATCGAGTGAAAGAATTATGAAAGATTTTTTTTTTTTAATTCATGGTTCTTTTTTTCTTTTTGTTTTATTTATTTTGTTTATTTTCTTGTGAGGAAGAGGAGTGAGAGTGAGTGAGAGTGGGTAATGGTGAGGAAGAGGAGTGAGAGTGAGTGATAGTGGGTAATGAAAGGTGAGAGGAGTTGTTTCTATCCTTTTCTTTCTTTCTCTCCTCTCCTCTCCTCTCCTCTCCTCCATTTTTTTTTTCTTAATCTCCCTGTCCCTCCTCCGTCTTTATTCTCTCTCTCTCTCTCTCTCTCTCTCTCTCTCTCTCTCTCTCTCTCTCTCTCTCTCTCTCTCTCTCTCTCTCTCTCTGTTCTGCATCCCTCCCCTATTTCTACATGCCTTCCCTTCCTCTCTCTCTCTCTCTCTCTCTCTCTCTCTCTCTCTCTCTCTCTCTCTCTCTCTCTCTCTCTCTCTCTCTCTAATCTCCCTCTCCCTCTCCTTTCCTTCTCCTCTTTCTACATTTCCTCATCTATGTGTCCTTATGGTCACTAAATACTAAGGGAGATAGGGAAGGGAGAAGGGGAGAGGAGGGAGAGGGGAGAGGCCGTGCGTGGGTGAGATAAGGAAGTTTGCGCTCCCCAGTGTTCTTATCATTTGACGGACCCTATACGTAGCTTGACACGGTGACGGGAGGGGACGCCTGTTGACATTTAGCTCGTGTGGCGATGTGTGGTGAGGTGCGGGTGAGGTGAAGCTGCTCTGGGCTATCATTCTCCCTATCTGTCTGTCTGTCTGTTGTTCTATTGCCCGTGTTCTGAAACGCCTTGTTCTCCCACCATCACTGCTTTCCAAAGGCTCTAGTTGAAGATAGTTGTGTTTTTTAAGGTTATTTTCATGGTTCTAGTGATGAATTGGCAAGATTTCTAGTTTATCATAAGGAAAAACTTTCAAAACTGTGCTACTTGTCTCTGTGGCCTTGAAATATTGTTGTGGTGAAAGAACAAGGCGTTTCTGAATATGGCTGTATGTCTGTTCTCTGCGAGTGAGGTGGAGGTGTTCTGGGCTGTCATTGTCCCTATCTGTCTGTCTGTCTGTTGTATGTCTGTTCTCTGCGAGTGAGGTGGAGGTGTTCTGGGCTGTCATTGTCCCTATCTGTCTGTCTGTCTGTTGTATGTCTGTTCTCTGCGAGTGAGGTGGAGCTGCTCTGCGCTGTCATTGTCCCTATCTGCCTGTCTTGTATGTCTGTCCTCCTTCTTATCATCCTCCTCCTACTCGCGTTTTGTTTCCTAGTTTGCTTTGATTTATCTTTTATTTAAGCCTGTTTGAGTTGTAATTGTCTTTGCCTGTCTGTCTGTATATCTGCTTATGTGTGCGTTCGTGTGTTCTCATCATCATCGTATTCCTACAGTTCGTGTTCTAGTAGTTACTGTACTGAGACCACAACTCACTCCACACAGGGAAAGCGAGCCCACAACCCCTCGAATAGCATCCCTTACCTACTTGCTGCTATAAGTGTGTGTGTGTGTGTGTGTGTGTGCGTCATTGCCTGTGTATTTTTCTTCATTCTCTTCCTCATCTCCATTTTCTTCCTTTTGGCCTCTTTGTTCATGAGTATAATTATTTCCCTCCACCTTATTATCTGCGTCAGCTCTCCTCGCTTCTCTTATCTTTGTTCTTCTTCCAACTGTCTCCGTATGATGCGCATCCTCTTCCTCTTACTGTTACCTTTCTCTGGACCTTTTCCTCTCGTCGTTGTTTTCTCACATCCTCGTTGTATCGCTGTTTCCTTTCCTCCACCTTTGCATCTCATTTTAACGATAATAATACGCTAATTTTCGTCCCTATTGTCGTCCTTCTCATCATCATCGTCATCATCATTATGGGCTGAAGTGTTTAGCGTTTATAGTCCTTCCCTGCCTTCCTCATCTCGCCACCTGCTCATCGACGTTTCATCTGTGGTGGCTTCAGTGATTTAATGGAGTGTAGTACTGTGGCGCAGATCAAATGTGTGTCTGGCTCTTTTTTTTTTTTTTTGTGAATGCTTCAAAATTTTCTTGTAAATCAACTGTCTGGCGTTTTTTTGTGAATGCTTTAAAATTTTCTTGTAAAATATTTGACATACCAATAACAGTGATCAGTCTACCACCAGCATAATTACTATTACTACTACTACTACTACTACGTAATAATAATAAAAAAATAATAATAATAATAATATACGTACTGCAATGATTTGAATAATGATATGGAGTGATATTCGTCCCAGAGTTCGTATTTTAGGACAAAACAAATATTAACTTGCCTTTTACAGGGTTGTGTGAAGGGAGCGTGGGGCATCCAATCACCTGTGGCCTCCGCTGCTCTACCCTACCCTGCCCTCAGTGCCCCTGTCCTGCCCTGCCCTGTTGTGATGCCGCCCGACCCCCTCCACATCCCAGTGGTAGGCCTGGCGTGTAGGGGAGGGAGATGTGGAAGCTCACGTGGTTCAGGTAAGGTCAGGCCGTGGTAAATATAATGAAGATAATTTTACGTGACTGTCTAATATTCTCCATTCATTACTGCCAGTGTCCCATCCCCACCTTCAGGACCCCATACGTGTAGTAGTAATATTGCTGCTGACTGTCTAATATTCCCCATTCATTCCTGCCAGTGTCCCATTCCCACCTTCAGGACCCCCATACGTGTAGTAGTAATATTGCTGTCTAATATTCCCCATTCATTCCTGCCAGTGTCCCATTCCCACCTTCAGGACTCCCATACGTGTAGTAGTAATATTGCCACAAATGCTCATAATTTCACTTACTTCTAACTAGTTTTTTTTTTTTTTTTATATTTAGCAGTTATTTCTATTTCTCATCGTAAATGCATTGAAAGTATGTTCTCATCGTAAATGCATTGAAAGTATGTTTTTACATAAAGCTGGCAGTTTCCACGTTTAAATTGTAACTTATCATCGTTGTTAGAAATAGTATTACACCACCACAATAGTCCACACAGTTTGCAGTTTCTCACTAAGAGTTTGGCATCAAGTGAATGACACACAAAGTAACAATAGTACTTATTTACTTGTGTACAAAAAAAGCTTTACAGGTTATATTTACAAAATTTACATCACAAAATGTATTCACATCATAAATAAACATTTCAGGAGATAATTACAGAACAATGCACCTCTATCTTTTAACAAGTTCGTCATTCCACACAGGCAAGTGTTTATGTAACATTCCCTGCACCAAGCATGGAGGCACAGCCAGCATCAACACTGTGCTGCACCAACAAGCCAGAGCAGCGCCTCACTCCCCTTGCTCCTCTTCGGTGGAGTTCCCTTCAGTGGGCGACTCGCTCTCAGAATTAGACTGCAGCTCCAGCCCCTCTGTCTCCAGGCCCTCACCCTGCACTGCTGCTGTTGGAATAGAAGTTGGTCACACCCAAACATACACACATGGTAGCAGACTGATGAACTGACAACCTCGGAAGCCATCTTTATTCTATTGAATTCCTTACACAACCAAGTTTAATAACCAGTTGCTAATAAATGTTGAACTAACTTACTTCTCTCCGCCAGAGTCTTCTCAATGAGGCGTGACATGATGTCCCTGCAAGTTGCCTCAACACCCGCCGGCAGCCAGCCATACTTCTCTGAGCACACCTTGTTGGCGCCCGTCAGAATGGCTTCCTCCAGCAGCTTCTGGATCTCAGGCACCTGAATGTCACAGTACTGCGAGAGAAGTAACAGTTTGTTTGTTACATGTCACTTCATTTAAAGTTTGCAAGACAAAGCTTTCCTGATTTATTTTAAGAGTTGGTCAAGCTAGATAGATACCACACCACACTAGCTTACAGTATTTTTGTGGACAGCATACTACATAAAATGTCCATATTCTCTGTCTGGCACAGGTTTTGAATCAAGGTTCTCTTAATAGCAATAACTTGTACACCAGTGAGCTGCTTAGAGAAAGCTATGTGTAAGTTATGACAGGACTTGTTAATACTGTTTTCTCAAACTTGGTAACATTGAATGAGTAATTACTTATCATCAGAAACAACCTGTACTTTTAAAAGCAATCTTCTAAAATGATAAGCATTATTTTCTTGTCATCTTGTGGGTAGGTAGCTTTAAGAAATGTGGTCATGGAGGAACTAGAAAGGTTGCCAATGATATATATGTATGGTGAAGAGAGCATAGAGTAGAGTGGAAATCCAACAGGAAATTTTAAAGTGAACATGTCAACGCTTTGGAAGAGAGGAAACTGCAGTAAGTGGTGTAGGAGTTGTACAGTAGAGTGGATGGATGTTTTGACAGGAAATTTTTAAGTGAACTTGAAAACGTTATGGGAGAGGAAACAGCAACAAAGTGGTGCAGAGGTTTGTGTTCTTAGTCTACAACTTCAAGCACCAGTGTTTAGATATCATGCCAGACAAAGACAATTTTGCCATACCACCTTTCGAAAATATTGTATGCCACCTACTGTGACCCATATGAAATAATTAAAAGTCCAAGAGAACATCACATAGACCAGAGAATGGATGCAAAATATGGGAAGAATATTTTAAAGGAATGTGCATAATAGAAGAGAGTAAGGAGCCTAAGTTTGTCATTTCTAACTAAGGACTATATGTTATACCAGAGTTGCATTATTCATCGCAAAGTAGGGGGATGTAAACAAAGGCTCCTACAGAAATTTAGATCAGTGTGCAGTACAAGGTTTGAAAGTGAGTGACAAATTATTAACAGCCTATGAAGCATTTTCAACAATATTAAATTAATTCTTCTTCCACAGGGGATGATAGCAAGAACGAACAGCAGAGGGGAAAAATTCTAGGTTAGAAAGGTAATTGGCAACCAGAACCTCTAAAGTGTATGGAAGAGGCAATACCATGAAAAGATAGATAATAAACTGAGAGATCAAAGAGAAGACAGGCAATGAGATGGAGAGATGGAGCAAGGATGGGAGACACAGAGGAAGAAGCAAAGGAAAAAATAACTTTACAAAACTCTTATATGAGTCACAAAGGAAGATGCAATGGAGAAAATAAGACTCATACATGACAACATCCCATGGCTGTAAGGGAATGAAAAAAGGCCACCTATCACCGAGAGAAAAGGTAACAGAAGGAGTCACAGAAAAAGATGAATGACACAACTGAAGAAGACTCATATGGTACCAGTCCCTCTTAATCAAGGAAAGCAAGCAAACAAGCAAGAACCATCATTAAAGAAGTAATACAACACAGATGGATAAGTAACAAGCAAGAAAAAGATATGGCACCAGTCCCTATGAATCAAGGAAAGTAAGCAAGAACCATCATCAAGGAAGTAATACAACAGAGATGGATAGCAAACAAGAAAGTGACGAGACAACAGCCACTCTCGCATTGCCTTCTAGCAAACACCAAGACAACCACAGCTCAGCACCTGGTAGAACATCTGCCTGTAGGGAGGGATCATGCCAGGCCTAAAGATGTACAGGTCCTCATTGTTCTTCTCAGCACTGCTGGAGCACTCCTCACTGCCGTCCTCACCTGACTCCCCAAGATGCAGGGACTGGATCACCGAGGTCTGGGGTGGTGAGGGAGAGAGAATTTGTTTGATGAGATATTGTGGTATATATATGGTTTTATACTGTAGATCAGAGAGAGATGTCTGGCTGCCTCTTTTTGTTTTACAATGTGAGCTTTTCATGCAAATTTTATGGGCTCAAGGAAGTACTTTTTGGGTACCTCCTAGGGAACCATTACCCCAAGCAAGGAAGCCCTTTCTTTCTACACTCAGACCGTGCAAGAGTTCAAACCAGTGCACTTGGGGACTTCTCGGACACCAAGGTGTGCATGGTTCCCCTGTGCCATGGTGGCCTCTTGTGTCCATCTCAGCTCCCTCTCTGAACCCAAATATAATCACACACACACAGAGATCAATGAAGTGAAGCATTTTAAAATCCTAGTCTTGAAATGCCAACAAATTAACAATATTGTTGGGTTGATAAACTTTGATGTCTGTATCCTCACTGGCTAATCTGAGCAGCGATTCACTCACTTTCCTCCTTGATGTGTTGGCACTCTTGTATGGTAACACATAGTTTGAGTAACTCCTCTTGGCCTCCACTTTAGTCTTCACACCTCCTGCAACACACAAGAATAACAACATTGATGGAACTTTAGTATTCACATATCAAAGTATTTCACTAACACTAAGTAAGATCTTACATACAAACTTAGTCTAGCCTTTACAGACAGAGGAAAACATCACCTTAAACTTACACAAATTCTCAAAAGACACGTATGGTTAACTTCTGAAGAGCAAGAAATTAAATGAAATGTACCATACTTCTGAAGAGCAAGAAATTAAATTAAATGTAACTCACAAAAACCATGAATAACAATGCATTTCCTGGAAGAGACCCTATACTTATACAATCCAGCTCTACAAGTGACTTCACAAAAGTAAATTTTGAGTCAAGGAACAAAGATGCCTTGTTTTTAGCAAAGAGGAAAAGTCAGCAGTTAGTGTGGAGCAACAGACCAGCCTGGCGGATGCGGAAATCAAAAGTCTGGTAGATCCAGGCCTTGGGATCCTTGCGTGGATCATAGCCCAGCTGCACCCACAAGTTCCTCCACGGCCCAGTGTGGAAGTAGTAGGACATGGTGGGCAGCAGGTACTGTGTGGGAAATGTGAGGATAAGCTTATCTTGTTGTGAACAATACATCTGATGTATATTGTTTTTGTATTTAGATGCTTTGCTCTCACCACAACTATTTAGATGCTTTGCTCTCACCACAACTGTTCTCCAAAGCTATAGAAATAATTGTTTTGAATTCTTGAGAGCATTTCTCCAGTTAATAAATAATATAGTCATCCTATTTATGTCACTACTTTCAAAAAGCCGTGTTTTCATGTTTCTGATGACATGAACAAATTATCTGCATTATATTATCAAGGTTAACACTTGAGAACCTGGCAGGCTCTCATCTCTTCACCTTTAGAAAATGGTCATGGCAACATTAAACAAGTTTTGAAAGGTGCTGGTGTTAATGTTGCCATGACCATTTTCAAGAGCTAAAGAGATGAGAACCTGCCAGGTTCTCAAGTCTTTCTCCTGATAATCTAATGCATATAATTTGTTAATGTCACAGCTTTTTGAAAGTAGTGAAACGTTTCAGAATTTGGTCCTCTGAGGAGATTTGTGATGATGACAATGTAGTGAAACATCACAGTTCACTCTTGGAAAACAGGAATACCATTATTTTGAGAGGACACTGCTACCTACATAAATCTGGACATGACCATATCCAATAAATAAGGCAGCTTTGTTTCTCTTCATCTATGAACCCTATCTGTCTTCTCTTCTATCTTGTAACAAAAGATTGAACACCGTGAAGAGTTCCTTGATTTCCTGACCAGACCATGACTGTACTCCATAACCTCCACTTTATTGTCCTGGTTACCAATAAGGAGTAAAACAATTATTTTCTCTGCCAGTCAAAACTCAGAATAATATATTCCATTTCCTACACAAACCAAGGTGTAAGGGGTAAGACAGATAATTTGGAACAAAACAACAGACAAGACAAAGAAGTAATGTCAATCTCATACCAAGATAGCAAGTACATCATCCATGAAAAGCAAAATGGTGACGAATAGAAAATTTCCTTTCCTAAAAGCCTTACATGAAAGTTGGCTTGTCACTATATGAGATGGTTCAATAATCTTTTCCATACTTAGTCTATCTTGTCTTCCAAGTCTGTCGTAATAATTTAATAATAATTTATTAAAAGTACTTAATCTTTAGTATATCTAGAATTCTTCCTTTATACATATCCTCCATTTTCTTCACTTTGATGCCCATCCATTATTTTTTTTTTTCTTATATATATATTTTTTTATCTATAGTTTGGCTAGAGTTACTCCCCTTTACATCTAATTCTTCCTCCTTTTCTCCTCATTTGAAGTCACTCCATTTATCTTTCATCTCTGTAGTCTTACCCTTCCACCCTGCCAGCCACCACCAACACACCCACCTTGAGCTTATCCTTCTTGTAGTCCAGCCTGACTCGCAGTGCATTCTTCGACCAAATGGGACGCTTATCAAACTCCTTCTTTAGTCTCTGGTAGGAGTCGCTGTCCATGAACTTGATGCGAACCTGCGACAGGGCTCCAGGCAGAGGCTTCTTGGGGACATCGCCATCCTGCAGCGTAAACCAGAATTACATCTCGCATTCTCTATTTAGTTTCTTCCCTTTACTGCAACTCTGCTAACAAATATTTTCTTTTTTTGTAATGACTTATTTACCTCTTATCCTATTCCTGTAGCAGATATACAAAAATATACATCATATCCAATGCTTATGAAGTATAGTACAATGAAACAATCTGTACAATGAAGATAGCTAACAAAAGCGGCAAGAACCCATTGAACCTACATGTGGCAGTTCCTGCATCACTCCTCAGTCTGCCATTTGGTACACTTTTCCCTCATTACCATTCATTCTGAGACATCTTTACTTATTCCACAGCCAATCTTTGAACTGAGAAAATGCATCAGATACTCTTCTTCATCACTACAGTACTCGTCAAAAGTTTGCGACCAGACACTTCCGTCCCACTCCCCTGCCAAGATATGAGGAAAAAAAACCTTAACTAAAATGTGTTTGTTTAAATTGATTAATACTTGATTGGGCCACCCTTTCTTGATAACACTGCAGAGACATCTGGGAAGATAAAGAGCAAGGTTGCGGACAGTGGCAGCTGGTATTTTGTTCCAAGATTACCAGATAGCTGTCACCAGAATGGATCTGATGTTCTTGCCATGTAAATCTTTCTAAACGATAACCCAGAGGTTTTTAATAGGGTTAATGCCTGACAACTCAAAACACGCTGGCAAATGGTCATTCAACAGTTCATAATAGACATTTGCATTAACCCTTATGTTTTTGGGAAGCACTAGCAACTTGCTAAGGCCATGACCTGAAAAACAGCTCCATACCATTAAAGAATCAGGGTGCTTTATTGCTGTTTCGAGATACGCACTGTGGGTCGAGTAGATCACTACCAAGGAGCCAATAAACCTGGGAATTTCTGTTGCACATCATATTAAACGTTGCTTCATCCAACCATAACACACTTAATCAGTTATTCTTAGTCCACTGAGCATAATTATGGGCAAAGTTAAGATGTTTAATTTTCTGGGTCTTACAGAGAAGAGATTTCTTTGTGTACTTGTGGCTGGTGTAACCCAGCTCTTGAAGGTGCTGTGACACAGTTCACACAGAAACACCCTGGAAGGCACCACTGTTCTCCTCCTTATTTTTCTTGCAGTGATTGATGCAATACTCTCTCTACTACACCTCGGTCCTGTTATAAACGTGTTCGCAATGAACGATTCTCGCAATGAATGAGTGACCAAAAATATTCAGTCCAAAATTTTTGTTATAATCGAGCACATTCACTATGAAGGAATCGCTTCCAAAAGTGAAGGAAATCCAAGGAGTTCTCGCTATGAATGGTGTTCGTGTCGCTTTGAACAGCGCGCGCGTATGTCGATGCTCATTGCGACATCATGACTGTCTGTGCCGCTTGGTTGGGAGGGAGAGGGTCCAGGGACGTGGTAGTCCCCTGTACATAAATCCCCCTAGAATTAAGGTAAATGACAGCAAAGTTACCCTTTATTACCATTTTCTTTATGTGTGCAATGTATTCCATGTTTAACCCCATTCTTTCCCAGAAAAACAGGTAAAATAGGGCTGAAAGTTAGGTTTAGGATAGGACTGATCGACCTATTAGCCTTTTTCCCATAGGATACATTATTCACTATGAATGACCCCGTTCATCAACCTATTAGAGTCGTTTATAGCAGGACCGAGGTGTATATGTTTGAGTATGGTTGTTGCCCTTTTGGAAGTCTTCTTTGGCCTCCCAGAGCGATGTTTGGTAACTAGCAACTCTTCACTGCATACTTCCCTGAACTGGCATGAAAACTTTTTCACACTCATTGGTCCAGCACCTGTCAGCTCACAAATTTCCTTACTTATGTGACTAGCAACCTTTACACCAATGATCTAAGCAACTGTTTCACGTCCTAAATCCTTCAGTTTGGGGCTGAAAACACATATGAGCACCAGCCACTCGTCAGACAAAGGGGTCCTTAAGGAGCAGTGTCACAAACAACCTTTCATTAGGAATGCACATTAAAGGTTTGCCGCAGGCTCTGGAATGTCCTTAAGGCATCCTATGATGGCTATGTGGTCGCAATGATCTGGTGAAACATGGTTGACCCCCCAAAAACACCATTCTTTTTTCATCAAAAGTTTGCGACCACTCAGGGCAGTGGTCGCAAACCTTTGACGAGTACTGTAGCTTTCTTGCACGTGGTAACAGACTTCATGCATTGCTTCTAGTGCAGCTAATTGTTTTGTGTCAGAGTGAAAGGGTTAAGCACCTATAGATTTCCAACAATCAATTTCTTCCATACATCTTTTTAAAGCTCCATAATGACTCAGCACTAAACCAGATTACTGAGACCATTCCATTCATTTACAACTATAAACTCTGGAACTGCCTGCCTGCTTCTGTATTCCCATCTTCCTTAACTCATTGAAGAGGGAGATTTCAAGACATTCATTTCAGATTTTTGGCTAACTCTTTTAAACCAGCATGGGGATAGGCATCTAAGTGGAGCCTTTTTGTTTAAGTATTTTTATTGCCATTGGTCATATTTCCCCTTATCATAAAAAACAATAAATAAAAGAAAAATAAACCTATCTCTTTCATTGCAGCACAAACTGGTAAACACTGACACACAGACACACACGCACATCTTTACCTTGAAGAACTGGACAATGGTGAAGTGTGTCCTCCGCTGTCGTGTTCTGGCAATGATGTTCTGTGGCACCTTCGACTTGCCCTCGTTGTTCTTCTCTTTCCTGTAGCGGTAGTCCTGCAGTGTCATGGATAAAGAGTAACCATTATTGTCTCAGTTCTTGCTTTCAAATGTTCTTGAGTCTTCCCTGATCTTTTGGTTTTGTTCCTTAACTCTTCTATTTTTCTCTGATCTTTCTATTATATGGTTTCTTATAGTAGTGTTTGGCCTCTATCAACATGTTCTGTCCTCGTCTTACCTTCCCTCACAGCAATAAAACAAATAATAGATCCAATTACAATGGTGAAGAGGAACAACTATCTGATAGTCAATGTTGCTAGAAGTGTTATTTTGAGAAGAGATTCTACATATCAGACAATGGTTTAAGTTATTCATCTAGTTTGAAAATGTGAAATAGACAGGCAGACAAAGTGTTCTTATTAATATACAGTGACAAGACCAATTATGCTACACTAGGTGGTAGTCAATTATGGTCCACTTGATAATGTCAGTCTCACACTTACCCTGAATGTCCTGCCAAGCTTCAACTCCCACCAACAACTTGGTCAATTCATTACAGCTTTGACTCAATGGCAGAGAGAGAGAAGCAATACCTATATAACAAAGAACAGTGTCTGTCTCTATCCCTCATCACCAAAAGATCCAATAAAAACTTTATGGCTTTTTGTGTGAATCTTGTAAAAGGTTCCAGAATGTGAAACGCTACTTCCAGTTTTAAAAAATTTTGACTATCAAGTTATTAGGAAAATTAAATTATTCACCAGACAGGTAGAGGCAAGTGTGATCCCTCCAGTCCACACCTCTCAACAGCCACAAAGCTGACCAAGAGACAAGATAAGTTGCCTGCAGGGTGTTCATGTGTATGGTGTCATCAGCTAAATGAATTATTCACCAGGCAAGCAGAGCAAAAAAGAGAGAAATCCCTTCATGGCTCTCATCCCTGTGGCTACAAGATGGGCCCAGAGGCAAATTAAGCTCCCACCCCACCCCACCCCCTTGGTACCTGTGGGGTGTCCATGCGTGTGAAGGCTGCCGGTGGGAGATACAGAGGGGCAGGTTGGTTGAGCCAGTCAGCTCGCTCCATCCCCTGAGGCACCAACTGGTCATATACACACATCTGCTGCAGTCCGTCCTCACATGTCACCAGCGGAAGGTACTGGAAGTCACACAAACCTGTGGATGATACACACACATGATCTCTAGCCAGTCCTTGTCATATCCTCATCTGTCATGCTATCAATAACATCAACCACAAGGAATAATTAGTAGCCTCCAGTGCAGAACAACACATAAATGAACATTTGGCAGTACATTATGACAAGACTGTTTACTGTCTGATATGTATTGATGGACATGAACACAGTCAGCCAACCCTTGATGAAGATTCCAGGGTCAGGCATTGCAACATTTATTTATTTATTAATTTTTCTTTATTTCTTTTTTTTTTTTTACATATGGCCTATAGCACCTGTAGGCATACTTGAAGAATATATGTAAAAAGTGCTGTTAAGCTTCCACCCATTAGTGGCGCAGGGAATTTCATTTATATTGGTACCCATATTAGGGCCCATATCACTACTCAAGTGCATTTTTTGTGTAATCACCTATAGCCTGGGTACCATGGTGACATGTAGGTAACTTTAAACCACTTGACAAATGGCATAGTTTCAAAGTGGTATGTGGTGGGATTCGAACCTACGCGTGAATGTCTGCCCGATCCCAGGCTCACCACCTCCCCACCAACCACCAACACATAACAACTGGCAGGTTCTATCACTACTATCACCTCTAAAATACAGTTAAAAACCATTTTATACTTGGTAAACACATCTACACTGGTCTCTAATAAACAAGCCAAATTGCACATCACAACAAAAAACACTTCCAGGCACATTATAGTAAAACTAAATTGTACTGACCCGTAAGGTGTTGTTCACCATTCTGCCAGATTTCTAATGAAAACATTCAGCCTATACTACTCATGGTTCTTTAATCTCAGTATTATCAACAAATGGCATTCTAAGAATATTCTGACTATTTCATTAAATAGCAGGTGATACAAATAAATGTTATATACCAAATCAAATGAAGGCATTTCATGACATGTATGACGATGTGGCATATCAGAATGGATGATGTTGCCACTTGACCCAAGGCAGGATTTTCCCTGGGGAAAAGGTGGGGGGGGGGGTTTAGTCAGGTCACCACGATGGAAGGACACACTGACGCTTCCCCGTCTTACTGTGTGTTGTACAGTCAAACCAAGGAGTTTGTTTACAGAATTAATATATAATTCTTAAAAGAAAAAGCTTTTATACACAAATCAATTGAGGAAGAGGACAGCAGATGCAGCTGGTACATCTGAAGCCACAGTAAAGAAGATTTGTCCCAGTGCAAACAAGATATGCACCACAGCACCACAACCTTATCAGCGTTTCTTTTCCCCACTCATTACATTACACTGGGTATCTCAAGAGGACATAATAGTAAATATTAGGTAAATTATCAGCCTCATTTTCACTTTTACAACCAGCACCTTTACTGTATTTAATTTACCTATGGAATTTTCATGTCTTGTCCCCACCCGACTTTTTTTTTAGCGAGTCATGCATTAAACTAAATAAAGAACAGCTATTCCATTTTCCTTAAGTAATGAAGGATATGGCAGCGTTGCATGGATTATTCACCACACCCTACAGGTCAGTACAATTTCGTTTTACTATAGCAGTATCACTCCATAAGTATGAAGCAACTTGGGTCAGTATGGACAGAGGAAAACATACTCTATTTGTTTCTATTTGCCATGCACTTCAGCAGTAAACAAGATTGTAATATGTACATTTCACCACAATAAAATTTGAGATGAATGAAAAGTACCAGTCTAAAAATATCAAGAAATCTGGAATAATGGCTAGCGAGACATAACACTGATGAACACCTTTACTGTATGCCACAAACTCTATTCAAAACAAAACTGCCCTTTAGTTCTATACATTCGAAAGATCACCCCACAAGACTGAAGTGGCCTGTGCTGAGTATTGACTGCTGAGAGAAGGGACCTAACACTGAGATTGGAAGAGAGTGGAGGACTCATTGCACATACAACTCCACTGTGATGAGAAAAAGGACACTAAATGATAAAGAAGGAAAAACAAAATACTCATGAACACTTTACTATGTACCAGGGGACTTTATAGCACACAGAACTTCTCTCACATTGCCCTCTCTACAACACAAACCAAAACTCTCTCCTCCAAGACAAGACACACAACTTTCACATTCACACTCATTCACATCATTCTCTTAGCCCCTGAGTGTGAAGAGAATATAATGCCCTCACTTTACAGGAATCAGAACACAACTAAATACTTTTCTACACCAAGTGTGCCGTGGTACAGTGGAACCATGCATGCTTTGGGGTCTGAGGGGTCTCCAAGTGCATGAGTTCAATCCTATCCACGGTCAAAGTGTAGGTTGGGCTTCCTCACTCAGGGCAATAGTTTCCTAGCGGGTGGGCTTTGAGATAGGAGGTACCCCAAAAAAGTATCCCCTTTAGCACAGAAATTCCCATGAAAAGCCCACATGATATAAATAAAAATAAATAAATAAAAATATAAAAAATCTGCCCACTATGAAGAGATATGCCAAGTACTAACTGTTGAACTTGTAGGTGGTGTGTACAACTCCCACTAGCTCTGTCCTGAGGGGGAAGACCTGGCTGGGCTGCTCGGACGTGGCTGGGCTCACATTCATTGCATCCCCTGTGTTGGCAGCTGTGGGACGTGAATATTTCTAAAGTCAACAGAAATTACTCCTGTAAAAAAATTGGTAACACTCGCTGCACTGCTTACTGTAGTTTAAATATTCAACTTTATCTATTGCTGAATATTAAGAATTCCTAAAGTGTACTCAATAAAAATAGAAAAACTTTAGTCTGTCTACTTTAAACTGGCTGCTGGGTCTCACTCTGGGACGAAAATGCCTGTTATCATATCTTAAGGAAAACAGTAACTAATCTATCCTTGTGATAATTGTGTTGATCAACTGAAAAGAAGTATTATACACAAAATCAATTATATCATCAATAAGCTACAATATATTTTGAACAACCCAACTGTCCACTTCCTCAAACCCAGACCCTACAGCCAGTTTGGAATATGGACAATAAATGTATTCTATATGGGTGCTTGTATATTTCACCTTGTTTATTGGTGGTTTCAACTTATTTGTCCTCATGAGCAGTGAACAGACATATGTAATAATATAAAATGATAAAAAGAAAGCAGTAAAACACACACATACAAAAAATAAACCCCACAATAAAGAAAAGAAGAAAGGAATTATAAAGCAGCAAAAATACAGTAAAAAGAAAAAAAAACATTAAAGGAACAGATGAAAGGAATAACAGATACAAAAATGCAAAGAAAAGATAAGAGGAATTTCAAAACTGATTTTTTTTTTTTTTTTTATGTCCCGGCTCACAGCACCTGTAGGTAACTTGAAGAGTACTAGTGGCACAGGCAACTTTATCTATAGTGACACCAACATTAGGGCCCATATCACCACCCAAGCACATCTTTGGTGACATGCAGGTAACTTTAAGCCACTCAACAAATGGCAAAGTATCAAGCTGGTACATGGTGGGATTTGAACCTACACGTGGACGTCTGCCCGATTCCAAGCTCACCACCTTATCCACTATGCCACTGCCTCCCTATAAAATATAAAATGAAATATGCAACAAAGAAAAATTAAAGAAATGGCATAATAGCTACAAAAAAAAAGAGGATGAAAGGAATGAGAAAATACTAAAATACAGTAAGAAAAGATTAAAGGAATGACATAACAGGAAAAAAAAAAAAAAAAAAAGGATGAAAGAAATAACAAAACAGCTTCCATGCTCAGTACCTTGGCCCACCTCCTCTCCCGTCCTCTTCTTCCTTCTCTTCTTGCGGCGCACCACCCGCAGCAGCAGCGCCGTGGTGTTGTGACGCTCGCCGCACGTTGGCTTGCAGTACACATCATTGGGGCGGAAACGCAGCTCCATCCGTCGGTTGTCCTCGCAGTACACCTGAAGACGCCACACCTCATCAATACACAAAGTAAAGCTATGGGAAGTTTTAAAGACATACACAGTACATCCTTTGTTGTGGTGTCCTCAGTGTTCTTGAAGCATATTTCCATGACCAAAAAGATGATGCACTTGTTCTTATTTACAGGTGATCAAGGAACAGGTTCTTGTGAGCTACATGAGGCTACTGTTATTGTCTGGGACAATGAACCTGAACCAAAAATTTTCTTTAAATACATCAAAATGAGCACATTTGTATTACTACATGGGAGATAACACAACAAATGTAGAGCCCTGATTCCACCCTCAGTTATTGTGCCAATGAACTGTTTGGCAGCATCTGGTGGAGGGGTTGGTGGTGGATTACTGCTGGGTGGAGGAGGAAGTGGGAGGGACATCATTTCTTGTGTCCTGAGCCTCTTGGCTGATTCTTCTATTTCATGTGATTATTTTTTTTATAACTTTTGTTGGGAAATCATAAATTTTAGCTACATGTTTTAGTAATTTTTCTACAACTCCCAAAAGTTATCCATCATGCCGTCACCAAAAGAATTTGTCTCCCTCTGAACTGAAACAAGTCTGTGTGGTGGCTTGTTACAATTTCCTGGACTTTACTCCAGTAGAAAACCATGTCTTTCAGTTTCTGTGCATCAATTCTCTGAACAGCCATCTGCTGTTCCTCATCTGATGCCATCACATTCTGTACCATCTGTGTTGCCTCCCTCAGAGATCCTGCAGCTGCTCGGTGCCGAGCTCTCTGCTGCGTCCCTCCACCAGCTCCTCCACACCAGCAACATCCACCTGCTGTGTCCCACACTGAATGTTCATGGAAAGTGGTGGCAGTGACAGACAGGTGAGTGGCGGCTTCCTTACAAGGTACATATGAAATCCCAGTTTACACTCACTAAGATTATGTACATTTTTATTAATATTTCAGTGCATTAAGGCATTTTTCCATTACATCTATTGTGCCATGTCATGGGACTCACTGCATTCTCAAGACTAACTATATAATATATTTAAGATAAGGAGAGTCATAAGGAAGGCTATGACTAAAGCATTTCTGAACACCTACACCAGAGTGAGTGGGCTGCCACAAGAAGGAAGATGGACTCACCTCTGAAATCTTTTCCAGTCCCCCCAGAGTGTTGATCATGTTGTCCACATTCTCCACCAGTCCTGGGTATTCAATGCACACAAACTGCCGCAGCTTCCCAGTGCCACTAATGGTGCTGCCACTACTGCTGGTGGTGGCACCAGCAGTAGTGGTGGTAGTGCCACTGCTGTGAGACATCCTGGGTCCTGAGATGAATAGCTTTGATTAATTCTTATTTTCAAGGGTATGAGTATAAAACTTTAAAGCAAAACACACTCCAAGTATTAGTGAACTATATGCAGGATTCATAGAAGACAGAATTCGCAACAGCGAATACCAAAAAAACATGCAACAAATACCAGAAAAATATGAACTGATCATAAACAAAGAAAAAAAGTAATATACAAACTAACATATAACAATAAGAAACAACCAAATAACATTGAAGATATAAAAACTGTACAGACCCTAACCTACCTTGGTGTCAAAACAATAGTAAATAGTAGACTTCAAAAACAAAGAATAACTAAGGCACATGAGTTAGCCAATATGGCCAGTGCACAGTGTGATGGCACAGTGTTGCAATAGCAATACAGAACTCATTGGGAAAACATCTTGGAAGGGAATGGCACTATCGCCAGTGCATCCCGTGGCTCTAAGATGACACATATTGACCAATCAGTGAGCATTGTGGGCATCTTCACTGACCTAATATTTCAGCTAAAAAGTAGGAAATAAGGTTGTGGTACTCTTATATTTACCCTTGGTTCCTTAAAAGAAAAGATATAAACTAATTGCAATTTGACAGAAATGTTTCAAAGATTCATTCAAAGAACACAGAAATCCACTTGAAAGAATATTTTTGTCTCCAAACTTGAGACAGGCAATAAGAGTAAAAAGTCTACCTTTTATTTTACTTAATAATTTCTGACCCTATCCAGTCAATACATGGCCCGAATAATGTTTACTATAATTCCTTGTTGGTAACTCATAACACGACTGCATATTGCGTCAATTTATACTCATTGTACCAGGGGTGTGGAGTCGGAGTCGGAGTTGGAATTGGAGTCAGAGTCGCAGTCGGAGTCGGAGTCAGTAAAAATATGAGCGACTCCGACTCCTTTACGTGATAAATTTTCGAGTAAAGATTCCACTTCATGGAGATTCCTACAAATTTGGAGAAATTGATTTTGTGGAGGATGTGTCCAATCAAGCACTACATATTAAGATAATTCTTATTAATCTATGATAATTATATAATCGTCAAGTACACTTTTATTATGGATTGACTCGAAAATATGTAAGTATTGATTCTCTTAACTTTCGTCTTTTTTTGGGTGTGGCAACTAGCGGGCTTTTTGTTTAATCTTTTCCCTTGGCCACCATCCCTCATGTAAGAAAGAAAAATAGAACATATCGTTGTACTGAGAAAAAAAAAAAAAAAAAAAAAAAAAAAAAAAGTGGAGTTGGAGTCGGAGTGGCAATCTTCAAATTTCCTGGAGTCGGAGTCGGAGTCGCAACATTTAAATTTACATGAGTCGGAGTTGGACTTTTGAAAATCCGACTCCACTGCATTGTACTTTACATTTAAAAATATGAATTTTTTGCAGGGCCAGCTCTTATTGACTTATATTGATGCTTTAGAAAATCAACACATCACACCAGGAACTGAGTTAGGTTAGGTTTGACTAAGTTTGTTTTGGTTTAGTTGGTCAGGGGAAACAAAATAGACAAAATTTTTATTTTTGGAAAGTCTAAGGATACAGAGTGCCATGTTTGACATAGGAAATACCTCCTGTAAATCTTCACCCATGGCCCTTCCAGAAATATCGTGTTTTCTGTGCATTCTTTTATGTAAGAGAGGAAACTGGTCAAAGACACCATAAAGAGTAAACTTACAAGCCCACTTTAAGAAACTATCTAAATAAAAAATAAAAAATTTAATTTGTCCGCAATGTAAGGTGAGTGCTTTTGTATATGGCACTGTCCTAATATAGTGGTCCCACTAGCTCACCTGGTTTCCTGGCTTCCCCTTCACAGTTTCACTTGGCTGGCATGACATAGAAATGAAAATGTGATCACCAAAACTAACCTAAGCCTAACTTTAACCTAACCTATCCACGTTATTGGTCACATGGGTTCTGAGGAAGATGTATCAGCAGTAATGTCGCCTCAACTAGGCTATGTTAGCTGGGTTAGAGTTAAGTTAGTGTTGGGTTATCATATTTTCACTCCTGTGTCATGTCAGCTGATTGAAAAAGCTGTGAAGCGAATAAAAAAACTGTGAAGAGGGAATCAAGAAACGAAGCGAGCTGGAGGGACCACTATATTAGGACAGTGGCTTGTATATCCAACTTGTGTTCAACATCAATGGGGCCTAACGCTGACAACAATGAGAAACACCCCCATGCCTGGTCTTAGAATACCCCACTACCACACCACCACCCATCCCTCACCCCCTGTGAAACCAAGGCACGGCGGCAAATCTTGTGGCAGGAGTGTTCCTTAGACAGGCAAACAACCACCGGCAAAAAAAAAAAAAAATAAATAAAATAAATAAGGCTTTTTTTTATCCTAAACTGAGATGAATGTAACTCAGTTTCTGATAAAAAAAAATATATCATGCAGCGCTATACATAATTATAGATCTAAGAAATTTAAGTGCAGATTAGATAAGCACTTAAATTTCTTAGATTTATAATTATGTATAGCGCTGCATGATAATTTTTATAAGAAATTTATTATAGTTAAACAAGACATGATCCCCATGTATGGGGATCACAAATTGTAGAGGATTTCGCTGTAGGACTTAGCCCTGTTAATGGGCCAAATATTTAGAATTAGTATATAATGTATTGTGTACTTGTAAGTGTATCTTTAAGTACTGATGACGAGGTCGCTGTGCGACTGAAACAGGATAACCTAGATGAGCCCTGGTGGCCCTTTGTTATCCTATTATTTATGTTATTAATTTTATGTTAAGGCAAATCATTACCAGAAAAAAAAAATCAAAACAAGACACACCAGTACAACCCACACTACACGCAACACAAGCTTCGCCACTCACCACACACCCGCCACACTCACCTCTGCTGTATGACAAAGCTGTTCCTTCCCTTGTGGTGTGTGGCGGCGTGCGTGCGACAGCTGAGGGAGTTAAATGAGTAGTGGTCCACCCGCCTGCCCTGCTGCCTGGCCCGCCTCACTCATCAGGCTTGTGTTGCGGAGAAAGTAATGATAGAACACCCATCATTGCTTCTCATTGCATTGCTCCCTTTGGAATAAGAAAATATACCGGTAGTAAAATAAATATATATCAGTATCTTAAATCAACAATATAAGGAGAGAAATATATTTATCACTATCAGTTTTTCTCATGAATTAAAATAAAAACTCATTATTCAGCTGTAGTGTAACTCTCTATATCTATAAATTAAGAATTGAATATTTTTAAATATCTATAAAACGAGGAATGAATGAAATTTATAAATCCACTTTATAACCCGGATTTACAAACACAACAATTTAAAGACCACCCTGGCTTGACAAGTGTTGCGATTAACCACCTTGTCGCACCATTAGCAGACCTGACCTATTCCTTGCCTGACACGCACCACCAGGCCGCCATGAAGCTGCAGCAATACACCGAGATACAGAAGACCATCAATGACATCTACAGCAATGGCGAGGGCAATGTCGTGGTAGCGCTCAACAAGAAGTTCCCGGAGTATGTACAGCGAATGGTTGTCTGGTGTTTGTGTCATTTCCTTGTTATAATACTTTTTTTTTTTTTTTTATTTGCAGTTTGAACCAATATAGCCTATTTTATGTTTCTTTTTCCCTGTCTAACAAGCTTCGGAACCTCCTTGTAAACCTAATCTAACCCTATTATTAATTTCCGATAGGGTAAAATTGGGTTAGAAATGCTGGTAGAAGTGTAAGGTAGACCGTGAGAATGTGTTGTCACGTGTGGTGTATTGATTCAAACTGCAATATTTTATTTTTTTTATATGTATATAACGTGGTTGGCATCTATTTTGCCAGTCGCCATTTACTGTGATGTAATTAAACTTTATATATAATTTGTGTAATACATTGAGTTTGATACCATTGCTTAAAGTTTTCATATTACATAGTTTGTCTGTTGCCATTTCCTATGATAGATTATATTGTTACCCTATTGTTTATTTGTCCTTTTGTATTACATTTTAAAAGTTTGTCATCATTTCCTATAATTGATGTGACTATCTTATTATGTTCATTACTCATCATACAGCACATGTAAGTCATCTCATGCCCTTTCTTATAATGGATATAGCTACTGCATTATATTATTTTTCCATGCATCACCTAAATAGCAATGATATCTTTAATGTTTGAGTGTAGTGAGTTTTAACGCCTTCAGTACCATGACGTGTTTTCAGATTCATTGTAGTTACTATTTGGTGATTTTATACAGCTTCAAAAGCTTATGTGTGGGATTAAAATTGTGAAGACTGTGGATATTAATCTTCTGACCTCCATAGATCCTTCCTAATGTCAATAAAATGGCTTAACCGTACACAAATCTAAGGTGAAAATGCAACCCCAGTATTAAAGGGGATAAGGGTGGAGCTGAGGTGGTTGTCATGTTGTGTCTCGCTGCAGCATCAAGAAGACAACCCTGGGCAGCATCTGCACTCAGGAGATTCAGCGCAAGGTGAAGAAAAGATACCATCGCCTCAACACACCAGAGAAGACACAGGAGATATTCATGAGGTACAACTGTGACCCGTTCTTTGGGGCCTGTCCTTGTGTGAAGGTGAAGAGAAGCCTGCTGTCATACCCACTACCAATACTACTACTACTACTACTACTACTACTACTACTACTACTACTACTACTACTAGTTCTGCTTCTACCACTATTCAACATTATTTCAAATGTGTACCTATTATACAGACCACAAACCGTGGTACAGTGGAACCTTGCGTGTTTTGTGGTTCAAGGGGTCTCCAAGCACACGGGTTCGAATCCTGTCCATGGTCCGAGTGTAGGTTGGGCTTCCTCACTCGGGCAACAGTTTCCTAGCGGATGGGCTTTGAAATAGGAGGTACCCCAAAAAGTATTCCCTTTAGCCCATAAATTCCAGTGAAAAGCCCACATGGTATAAATAAAAATGATCCTGTTAGTTTGTAGTGTTCTGGCAGATGTCAAGGTAGAGAAACATGAGGTGGTGTACGTAAGGAAATTAGGAAAGCTACAAGAAGCGATCAGGCCTTCACGTGGTAGTCCATGTATCAACTATACCCACTAATTTCCACCTATTATCCCCAGCCATAAATCTGTCTTATTTTCTTTTAAAACTCTCTAATGACTTAATACTAACAAATTGATTACTGAGTCCATTTCATTTATCTATCACTATATCAAAACCAATTCCTTATCTCTTTCTGGAGCCTAATGTTTCCAAGCTTGCACTCATTATTTCGTAAACATAATTTTTCAAGCTTGAATCCATTATTTCTTGTTCTGTCTTGGCTGCATAACATCACCCTACCATTACAAAGCCTTCATGTGATGCAACCATCCATGTTTTGTGTGTGGGCAGCTACACAACACAGGTGGAGGATGGAGAGGCACCAGGGGTCCTAGTGAGGATGGCACAGGAACTGGACTACAGCCCTGCCATGTTGGCCAAGCTGGTTCTGGAACACCACCTCAAGACCACCTGCCCGGACGTCAACAGTGAGTCATGTACTGCCTGTCTTGTCTTGTCTTTGTGGCGCCCTTGAACATATAATAAGGATTGCCATGTGTAGATTTCCTTGTAGCTTCTCTTACTCTCTCATGTTCTTGTATATGGTTTTCTAATTCTGGAGATGTGATTTGTGCAGTTATTGGTCTTGTGGTGAGAAATTACTTATGGAAACTTGTAATTCATAAGTTTCCTCTTTTACATAATAGAATTATTTATACAGCGAGTCTTTTTTATAATTTTTGGTGAATTTTTTGGTGATTTGCTGATAAAGATTTCTCAGTATCTTTCTTCTCTTCATACTTTATTTCTCTCCTGGTGAATTTTTGGTGATTTCCTGGACTGACTTCTCACTGTTGCTTTCACTTTTCATACTTTCTTCCTTCTATTCCATTAAACTTAGATATTTCCTCCTTGTATATATTCCTGGCTTCTCTCACAATATTTTATCCCTTCATACTTTCCTCTTTCCCTCACTCTATTTAAATCTCACCTCCCTTTATGTTTCCCCTCTATCTTCTCTGATCTTTCTTAATCTTCTCCCCCTTCTTCATACTTTCCTATATCATTGACACCACTTAAATCTTCCTTCCCTTTATGTTTCCCTCTGTCTTTTCTAACCTCTCCTTTCTTCATACTTACCTTTCCTTCACACTATTTTAAAAACTTTCTTCCGTTTACTTCCCTCCTGAGCCACCTGTCCTCCCTAAGGTTTGCTGTTTTCCCTGCCCCTCAACAGTCAACAAGTCCCAGATCAACAGTCTTCTGCGGGACACAACCTTGATTGATGACCGGGACCTGAGCTATGAGGTGTACCTGGTGAGTCTGCCATAACTTGTTGCCACTTTTTTTTTTTTTTTTTATTATTTTTTCATTATTTTTTTTTATACCATGTAGGCTTTTCACAGGAATTTATGGGCTAAAGGGGATACTTTTTGGGGATACCTCCTGGGAATGTTATTTATTTTTTTTATATAAGAGGGAAAAACTGGCCAAGGGGAATAGAAAGAGTTAAAAAAATAAAAAAAAGGTCCAATTAGTTGCCATTCCCCATGCAGGTCCGAGAGAGTTCTTAAAAAAAATGAGCTAAAATTTATTGTCTTGTTCCTAATTGTTGGCATTCATTTTTACTTTCAGTGTCTGTTGGAGGATGATGTGTATGGACCATTTGCAGACAGCATAAAGCAGTAAGTACACCAATATTCTCCTCCTCCTCCTCTTCTTCTTTCTCAGCATAAAGCAGTAAGTACATTGTAAAAAAGTTCCTTCCTATCTCTTTTTCAAGCTTCATGTCATTATTTCATGTTGTATCCTAATTCATGATCTGAATTTTACTTACATCACCCTTGTTAAATCCCCTCATAACCTACTTCTCTCTGGAATGTAAATTTATGAGCTATATTTTAAAATGTACCCTCCAGCCAAGAACTCTATAAAACTTGAATAACCAAGACAAGTGTCAGTAAAGATTGTACATTTTTACTCCCCAAACACACTTCACAAAGCCTTGGTCAGCTGCTCCAGTACAGAGGGCACTGGGCATCAAGGGAAGGAATCTATGCCACCTGTTGCCTCTGAGGTTGGCCACAAATCCTTAACACTTTCAATACTACTAGCACGTCTTTCCTTAATTGCTAACCACTCAGATAAGTCTCTTCTTGTTCTCCAAACACTGTGCTGCTTGGAAATTGTTAAATCTGTTCTTCTTGTAGGTGACTTTTAAAGATTTTCATGCATTAATCTTTGTGCTGAGTTATTGCATGTTGCACTGAAAGGGTTAATTTCCAGCATCCTCTGTATTAAACTAATGAACTACACACAATTCTCATAGTTATGTGGTGTGTCTGAGGAGTAAAAAAACATCATTCTTTAAACTAACACTCATCTGGCATGCAGTGGCAATCACCATATAAAATCTGAGGGGTAAGAAACCTCATTCTAAACCAACACTTATCTGGCACAGTACAGAGGCAATCACCAATTAAAATCTTCCTTATTCACATCTCTTCCTGTACCTGTTAGTATCTTCCCAAGTAATACAGTTCTCCATAGCACTGCTGTAGCTGATGACTATGTGCTTGAGTCAGTACTAGTGAAATACATCAAGAAACCTCATTCTAAACCAACACTTATTTGGCACATTACAGAGGCAGTCACCAGTTAAAATCCTTCTTATTCACATCTCTTCCTGTACCTGTTAGTATATTCCCAAGTAAAACAGTTCCCCATAGCACTGCTGTAGCTGATGACTAAGTGCTTTGGTCAGTAATAGTGAAATATGTCATAGTTGATTTTGGCCTCTCCTTGCAGTTCCATTGGTCAAGAGTACGAGTTTCTACTTCGCCAAGAACTGGATAAACTCAACATTGTTTACCATGATGAGGATGAACTGCGCTCCCGAGGCTACGACAAGACTCCCGACATCAAGCTGGATATTCCCATTGGTGAGTGTTGTAATCATTATTAACCCCTTCAGTACCGGGACTCATTTTTACCTTGAGATTTGTGTACGAGTAGACCATTTCATTGATATTAGGAAGGGTCTATGGTGGTCAAAAGATTAATGACCACAGTCTTCACAATTTTAATCCCCCACATGAGTTTCTGAAGCTGTATAAAATCACCAAATAGTAGGCAGAATGAATTTGGAAACGCATCATGGTACTGAAGGGGTTAACTCAATATTAACTATCGTGCTGATTATTGTTTAACTGTTCAGACGTTTTACTGTTTTAGTCATTGTTTTATGAGGCTTTATTAGTTGATTTGGGTGACTTTTTCTCAAGCGGGCATCAATTTAGCTCCCGCCATGTTGCTGCCCACAACGCCACTCAATAAACCAGTCTTAGTCACCTCCGCCTTGATTTTAGCTATTACAGTGAGTGTAGCGTCATCAGGTGTGTGTCAAATCATGAATGCTGTAGCTTTTCCATCACTTAATTCTCTCTCTCTCTCTCTCTCTTGAAAAGACTTCTTGTTTATGTTTTGTGAACTTGGTTGTTTCTTTGTATTACCTTTATTTCTGCAGAAGCCGTTTACTTCTAACTGTCTTCTCCCATATCAGTTTTCTTAAGTTCATCATCCTCATTTTTTTAAGATTTCTCAACACATCTTTATCCTTTCTTCATCCTCTTTTCACTTTCATTATCTTCCTTTTTATGCCTTCTTTTATTCATTTCTTATATTGCACATTAATTTGTTCATCCTCATTTCCACAGCTCTTCCTTCACTTTTATATTTCCCTTTTTTAACCCATTCATGACCATGACATGTTTTCATATTCATTCTGCGTACTATTTGGTGATTTTATACAGCTTCAGAAACTTATGTGGCAATTAAAATAGTAAAGACTCTGGTAATTAATCTTCTGATCTCTGTAAACCCTTCCTAATATAAATTAAATAGTCTAATCATATCCAAAACTTGTACAAATAGATCCCAGTACTGAAGAGGTTAATGTCCACATTCATACCTTACTCCTTGTAGTGCAAACTTATCTGTTCTTCATCCTTATTTCCTTAGCTCTATCTTCATCATTTCTTGTTTTCACTTCTCTTTATAATATTCTTGTTCTCCTTTGATGGTTAGCAGCCATGAAAGTTGACTTGCTGTCATGTCAACCTGCTAGACTTCCACCTCATGTCTGTCTCCCTTCTGTGCTTTCAGCGGTGGATGGACATGTCATCAACTGGATAGAAAGCAAGGCGTCTTTTGGGGACGAGGAGAGTCACCGCTCATACCTCAAGGATCAGTTTTGGAGTTACTGGAACAGGTGAGAGGCTTTTTTTTCTTTTCTTTTCTTTTTTCATCTACACAGTGGTGGTTCTTGAGTTATGATGGGGTTTTGTTCCTACATCTTGTCATTAACTGATTACCTGCACAAGTCAGAACTGCCCTAAGTAAACACCAGTAGTGTGTTGTTCACTAGTGTTAATGCTCTAGTATTGTAAAGCCATAATATAGGATGTAACATACTGCTATAACTGGGAAATTAAACACATAGAGGATTTACAACAAAAAGTTAAACAGAAAGGATTTACGACAAAAAGATAAACACAAAGAGGATTTACAGCAGAAAGATAAACACATAGAGGATTTACACCAGAAAGATAAACACATAGAGGATTTACAGCAGAGATAAACACATAGAGGATTTACAGCACAGATAAACACATAGAGGATTTACAGCAGAGATAAACACAGAGGATTTACAGCAGAAAGGTAAACACAGAGGATTTACAGCAGAAAGATAAACACATAGAGGATTTACAGCAGAGAGATAAACACATAGAGGATTAACAGCAAAAAGCAAAAACACAAAGGATCTAGAGCAAAAAGATAAAACACATAGAGGATTTACAGCTAAAAGATATTAAATAAATCAGCAACAAAAAAATCAGCAAAGGGCATGTAGGGAAACAAGCACTGCCTTTTAAACTTAAGACTCCTTGTATCCTTCCTTTTCTTCTACATTTAACCTCTTTAATTACTTTTTTTCTTTTTCTTTTTTTTATGTAAGAGGTAAAATCTGGCCAATGGTAACAAACTAAAAGGCCCACTTAGACGCCAGTCCCTGAGCAAGTTCTCATTCGATTTACTCCTTCTCTCTACTTCTCCAGGTTTGGCCCCGGGCTGGTCATTTACTGGTTTGGCTTCATAGAGGAGCTGGATGAGCACCGCGAAAAAGGCATCATGCTCCGAGACTCCTTCCCAAACTCCATCACCTTCATGGATCCCCTCTCCATGAACTAACACTTCCAGCGATCCGCACCTCCACCTTCACCTCATCTACATTCACTATTCATTCACAGCTACATCTTTCTTCTCCATCATCATATTCATCCTTTGGTAAGTCTGTTCCTCTGTCACTCACACCATATCATTTGTCAGTCATCTCAGAAAGCCTCGTTATCCTAATTTTTTTAGAAACTTTAGAAACTCCACTCAGGTTTCTTCACTCATCTTTATCCTCATTTCCCCAGATCTTCACTCACATATCATTAGTCAGTCATCTGTGAAAGCCTCATCACCCTCATTTTTTTTTAGAAATTTTAGAAACTGAACTCAGATTTCTTCATCCTCATTTCTCCAAGTCTTCTTCACTTCCTTCACTCACTATCACTTCTGCCATCACTCCCACTAACCCCTTCACTGTGACATCCATTTAGAAAGGGGGTTTGAAATGGAAATAATGGGCAGTAAACTAAGCAGACCCACAGAAAATGATGGACAGTGTGAGCAAATGTTAGTGGGTCATCAAAACAGTGAGAGAAAAAGTTGAGGCTGAAATCCAGAGAGAAAGGAAGATAGAAACAGTGAGACAGTAAGTGAAGATTAGATGAAAGAGTAGAAGGAGGTGCAGGGAACTTGTGTGAAAAGAAGCAGGTGCTGGTAATGAAGCTTATCAGACAAAGGTGAAGAAAAATTATGATACTATACACACAGACACACACACTATATGAATTTATTCGCTGATAATGCAAAGTTGCTAAAAGTTATCAAAACCAGAGAGGACTGTCTACTGTTAACAAGAAGATTTAAACAAGATCTATGAATGGAGCAGGAAGTAGAAATTGGAGTTTAATGCCAAAAAATGTCACATAATGGAACTAGGAAAAAGTAAGAGAAGACCAGTATGGAACTATTTGATGGGACGAGCAATTAACGAAGACAAAAGAGGAAAAAGATCTTGGAGTGATCATACAAGAAAATCTGAGCCCTGATTAACACATAAACAAGATATTGGGACTATCATATAAGATGTTGACTAATATAAGAGTGGCATTTCATTACATGGATAAAGATATGATGAAAAAAATCATCACAAGCATGATATGCCCAAGGCTGGAATATGCAGCAGTGGTATGGTCTCCGAGCTCTAAAAAAGATATAAGAAAACTGGAAAGGATACAGAAGATTGCTACAAAGATAGTGCCGGAATTAAAGGACCTCACATATGAAGAACGACTGAAGGATATGGGACTGCCAATCTTTCAGGATAGAAGAGAACGTGGGGACCTAATAACAATGTATAAGATAGTAAATGGTATTGAAAAATGAGACAAAGAAGACCTGGTGCTGTTGGCGGAAGGAGATGGAAGGACAAGAGGACATGAAAAGATGATCAGGATGAGGCAGTGTGTGAAGGATGTTGGAAAATACAGTTTTCCACACAGAACGGTGGAAAAATGGAATGCATTGGAGAAGGAAATTGTCACAGCACATAGTGTGCATAACTTTAAAGAAAAACTAGATAAATGGAGATATGGAGGCAGGACAATATGAGCCCTGCTCGAACACTGTACAATACAAATAGGTAAATACACATTGCATCACCATCCATCTGTAGAGAGAGAGAGAGAGAGAGAGAGAGAGAGAGATGGGGGAAGCAAGAGTGGTGAGGGAGGTATGAAAAGTATGGGGGAGTCAGGTATGGAGAGGGGAGACAAAAAGGTGCAGGTCTATGATATACATCAGAGGCAGTTTAATCAATGACAGCTGCTGTGAACCAAGGCTGACAGATGTGACTTGTGTTAAAGATATAGGGTGGGAAAACTGCTTGAAATTTAAAGTTGTGTGAGTGAAAAAGGTTATTTCATTTGTGACCACCAGTGAATATCATACCTGGCTGACATTGGAACAGGAATAGGATATTTATAAAAGTGATGATAAAGAACAGTGAGTGAGTAAGAATGAAGTAGTCATGTAGTGTTCTTGTAATGTTCATGATGCCAAGAATGAGGCAATATGAGTGAGTTCGTGACAAAACATTTTTAATACGTCATGAGAGAAAGTGTGTTTGTGTCTAGTCTTAAATGTGCAACACTTATGGGAACACAAATAAAGGATACACAGACAGCCTGCCATGTTTACTTCCCTGCTGGAGGTCTGCAGTGGTAGTGTTGAATAATAACATCTTTCCAGGGTACAAATCTCCATTTATTCCTTCATAATGACTTACAAATACCTGTTCTTGTAAACCCAATTTGATCAAGCTCAGATCAAAGAACAAACTCTTAACTTATTCACCAGTAACTTATGATTAGCTTATGTCTGTCAGTGAAGGACACAACTGACAGTATTACTCAGGCGTGGAATCTCATACATTTCCTTTCACAATATTCACATGGCTGAGGGAACAGAAAAACCTACAAAGAAATCGTACAGTCACAGCCTGGTTCCCCAAAAATTAATAGAGAGGCTCCTTTTTTCACCTATCAAACACAATAGCTGGCCAGAGAACATGCCCTGCCTCCTGCCACATGGAATATGCCTGATGATCATCTGGTAAAGGATAAAGATGACTCACCACGGGGCTAAACAATGGTCATGCAAGACTCTTTTTCCCTGCTTCATTGCCACACTCTCATCTCTATACATCACAATGGAGACAGGTAATAACAATGTAGCAGAGTCAAACTAGTGGAATTAGGTGAGAAGCTGAGTAAAACAATGCAATCACTTTTACTGTTACGCTTTCCCTTAATCTGAAAGCCTCTGGTCTGTAAGAACCTACCAATTTCCTTATTTTGTGAGGAGTGTCTGAGAAATTTTTATTGACAATATGTAAAAAGTAGAAGTAAATAAACAGTACATTACTTGGTCACCTTACCATACTGGAATTAAAAGGCGAGGCAAATTAACGCATCATAATCTGTTCTTTTAATTTCTCGTGTTCAGTAGTAAGGTGGACTGATCCCTCACTGCTCGGGTGGAAGTTCAGAGCAGGGTATTACCAATATCTGTGTGACTGAAGAACTGCATCAGATTGGTGATGCATGGCAAGCAGGCCAGACTGACAGTTAGGGTTATCTATGAATTCAATCAAAAGGGACTAGAATAAAACAACGTGGAAATGAATTTGCTAACAGAATGACTTATGAAGCTGCAGCAATGAGTCATATGGCACTGCCCAGGACTATTAATGTGGTGTTGAGCTCCAATCAACTCAAATCTTGCTAGTCACTAAGCACAAGGAACTTTAATACTGCAATGCTCCTAACTTTTATGAAATTCAAACCAACTAGTTCATCCTCTGGTCCACAGCCACCAAATACTGCTAATGTTAATACTGCAAGTTCTCCACACCGTCAACAGTCACTCACTTGTACAACTTCCCCAGTACAGATCTTAAATGGCTATGTGTCAGGTGAGGCAGGGCTGCATCTATTCTCTTGACCATTGTACAGTAAATTTAAAATGTTACTGAATAAACTGAAACTACCTGTGTATATTCAAGAAAGTCCAAACACCATGAGAAGTCTTTCATTATTAGTACCTGTACTGATGTGTAACAACACTCTGCTGATTGACTAGAACTTGACCCACACAATGTTGCCTTTCTCTCCTCATGCTCATGTGTTAGCCCTGTTCAAGATGAGATTCTTGAATGCTGTGAAGCTTTTATATTAGTCATATCAAAAATTAATCAGATTCTACTTACTGTATGTATATTTTCCAAAACAAATAACAACGAGTCTTTTGAAGCAATATGTCCACTGGGAAGTGTGATGCATGAGGGGACAAAAGCAACAGAGAAGCAGGAAAGAAATTTGCAAGGATGTTCGGGGACTCAGTAGTTGATGTTTCACAGGAGGAAGAGACGTGATGAAAATTAAAATTCTGTGAGCATTAATATATGTGGCATACATTTGTGGTTCCACACTTACACAACAGATTAAAGTTAGGAAAATAATTCCAACACCTTTTCAGTCTTCCTATCTACAAGCACTATTATCTAAACTACATATTTCTTGGTACATTGAATACTTGACTATAATCTTTCTCCCTGTATGTTCCTTATCTATCATCTTTATCATACTGACATAAACCTTCCACATCTCCATCATACACTGCCTGGAATGTCAAAACCACACTTGACACCAACCAGCATTCACACAACTTCTCATGTCACTGCAGCTGACACCCTCACCACCATCACAGGAAACCAAACTGAGAATACATTTGCTATTCAAACAAGAATGCAAAGATGATCTGTGTGTTTGGAATCGAGATCTGCCTCTTCAACCTAATGAATACTGAGTTTCACTGAGTTCAGCATCCCATAGCATGCTTGAGTCAGCACTCACACAATGAGGATGTCTTGGTGAAGGCAGAAATCTTGCCTTCACCAACATACAGCACCCACCTACCTTACATAAACACACACACACACACTTTATGCGAGAAATACATCCCTGCACAGCAATGGTTCTTATCCTCTCAGGGTCTATACCCTTGAGTGGTCACTCTGTAACAGACACTTTCTATTCACATGTGAGTCCTTAATATATTAAGAACTAAACACAAATACACATGTACGTATTTGTATACTTCCATCTTCTAAGTCTACGACATGTTTACCACTTAGTCCGTTATTCACAATGCATCAATAATAATACTTATTTTATGAAATCTACATTATTCCTTCCTTTACAGAGCATAAAGTATTCCAGCCATAACCTTACAGCCCCATCCAGGTTAGGAGTGACTGCATCATGTTATAAGTAAAATTACTGTGACAACTGACCTCAGTAAAGACCATCACGTCCCTCAGTCAATCACAGCGATACATCGGAGAATCAAATCTGTCTCTCAGAGAAAGGATGCATCACAAAGTTGATGAGAACCACGAGTTGCAGAAGGAATGATGAGCACACATAATCAGAAGGCACTTCACTGGCACCTACAGCACCAGGCACTGTGGCACCCATTCAGTTTATCCTCGGCATCACTAATACTAAGACACTCTCACAAGTGACATTCAACTCCCAATAGCATTAACCTCAGCAATAAACAGCAACTGGAGACATTCACAACAAACCCGGAATAGAACGAGGCTCTAGATTTGAGAACAATTTTTCCTTACAGACATATTAGAAAATTTTTAATATATAAAATTTCTGACTTTGCGCAATAAATTATGACAGTTCCAATGTGAGAAGTTACCTAATCTCTCCTGGTTCAAGGCAGCACAGAGAAGGTGGGTGTGAGGGGTGAGCACACACTGAGAATCCCAAATCTAGAACACAGTAATATTTAGACACATTCCTAAACCTTTCTTCAAGGATTTGATATCTATGCATCCACACAATTTGCTTACTTATGTTCCTATTCACTCATAATTCAAAATATACTTCAGTGAAATAGGAAGCACCAAACATGTGATACTTTGATACTTCACCTGAAATACTATTGTTAATACATGTTCCTAAGTATTTTCTGGGAAGAACACTAATGCATCCAAACACTTTTCTTACCTAAGGGTTCTTTATGACTGAAAACACTGTACCATAAGTCAGATAAGAAACAGCAATCAGTGAAATCTTCCTGGACTTAACACTGATTTATCCAGACTTAACTTACACTGAGGTTTCGTATGTTACCTTCCTAACTAGGCTCTAAACTGAAAATAAAACATCAAGTGGATTACAAAGCACTGAGCATTGTAATAATTTGATAGTTAATATAATCTACATCCCCGTCCTGCTTCAGTGCTTCAGTAGCGTAAAAATGGGAGGAAAGTATAATGTTAGCTGTCAGACACTTATATAGAGGTTCAGATAAAGGATTCTCAGTCTGTGCAACAAACTCATCCTGGCAACACATCCCCTGTTGATGAAGGTGTTGATGTGCTGATGAGCTATATTGAGTTGTGCTGATGTGGTGTATGTTCAAATGTGTTGACTTCCTGATGTGTTAATGTGTTGATGTGCTGCTGTGATGTGTTGACTTATTGATTTATTGATGTGATGTATGTTAAGTTGATTTCCTAATGTGTTAATGTGTTAATATGCTGTGATGTTTTGATGTGTTGACTTACTGATGTGATGTATGTTGATAAGTTGATTTCCTGATGTGTTAATGTGTTAATGTGGTCATGTCTCCCACAACACACCACCTTCATCCCTCACAGACACCACCGATACAGTGCGGAATGTAACAGAATTCCTCTGATCACTTGCACGGGACTGGAATGCTTCTTCTCTTCCTCCTCCTCCTTCACACTCTCCTCTCCTTCTAACAACAGGAATAATACTTACTATGCATATATATCTATAATATTATAAGTATGTGTGTCTTAATCACTACGTACATTGTATTGGTACTATTAATGTTAATTACTATATATAGTATGTGAAGGAAACTTACATATTTGGCATAAAGTGAAGTTATATGCAAGTACATGCAGTCATCACTTTAATTCCTGTGTACTACTGTTACTAAGAGGCAATATTTGTGCTTAGCTTAATTAACACAATGCACAGAGCAGCTATATTACTTTTTTTTCATTACTGCATCTACCTATACTTTCATTTTTGGCAATATATTAATACTCTTTTGTGTTTGTGTATGGTCACTCATTCACTGCACAGCCAAGAAATGCTGAAGTGCCAAGCTGTTCTGCTGAGGCAAAACAGTATCAGATGTCACTTGGCACTGAGGATGAAAGTAGACAGGAGAGATGGCACAGTAAGAGTAACTAAAGCAATGGAGGGAAGGTGGTACTGTGACAGGTGTGGAAAAACCAGGATGGTTTTTCCACACCTGGAAGGAGTTATTTAATCTTTTCATCACTACACAATCTTTCCCATTAACACCCACGACACTCTGGACACACTGCAGTCTCTTAAAAATAGTGTGCTGCCTGGAAAAGACCAAATTTAAATTCTATTCCCTTTCCTTTCTTTGTCCATATGAGCAGTCTTTCACAGCACTCTGAATGCTAACAAAGGAAGGCCACAGCAGAGAAAGTTAAGAGGTGTGGCTACAGTAAATTAAAATCTTCTCTTTTCTTTCAGTGTGTTCATGTTCATGTAAGCAGCTTTTTCATAAAACTGTGAATGTCAAAAAGAAAGACTATGGCAGTGGAAGGTTCAAGAGGTGAGGTAACTGGGGGTGATGTAACTAAGGACATGAAGACAAGGAGGATGGGAAAGTAACTCCAATGAGAAAGGCAGGCAGCAGCTTGGCAATTTCTCCAAAGGTCAGCATTTCCAAGAGTACAATGGTGAGCAACACAACACTGTATCCACTTCTATCTTCTATGGCTTTGACAATACAAAAAATAGAGCTCTAATAAATACTCTGTAGAATTTCACCAGTATGTAGATGTGTATATTGATAACCAGTACATGCAAGGTAGTGACAGGATCAGCAGTGCACATCCAGCCTGGTGCCACTGACTATCAGTGTTGGGAACTAAAGCTTACATGAGCATGGTGATCGGCGGGAATAGTGTGAGAGTCTGGCACTGCTACTGTCACTCACTCAGTTACATAAATGACTAATACACACTACATTTAATAGCATGAAAACAACTACTTAGCCTGGTCTTCAATAGATAACTGAGCCACTTTTCTCTCTTACTTGGAAAATAATGGTTAAATAAAATCAATCCTCATCATATAAACTTGAAAAGCACAACACATATTGTAAAATTCTTAAAAACTCTGCAATTTAAACAACTCTTTCAAGTGTCAACAAAACACAGCTTTCTGCAAAATGGAAACATGATAAATCTCTGTGGCTGGACCAGAAGTCATGTATTTCATCACAAAGATAAAGACCAGCAAGACACCACCGCTCCTGCCGGCCAGAGAGCACTGTTGCAGGGAGGGAAGAAAGCAAATGACTTGCAACACTACATCAACTACTATTTTGACATATTCACTCCTTAAAGGCTACATGATATATTATCTTCTATATCTATGCAAGCACTATAAATAAATAATGACTTAAGGCTCTGGGCTATCTAAGTGTGTAGACGTGCCTTGTTATTCAATAGATAGAAGGCTTTTCTCATGATCCCCTGAGCATGACTGACTAAGGCTGGTACATTGGGTGTGAGTGTGCATGGCAGGAGTGCACAGGAGCTGGAAGTCTATAGTACGGGAGGCTTATGGGAGATGCACAGAACAAAGTAGTAGTATAGTAAATCAGAGTACACAGGAATGAAAAGGAAAGTAATAATATGAGAAAAGGAAATGTAAAGGGAAATAGGGAATATATGAATAAGTGAGGTGAACTAAAGGAGGAAAGAGTGACAGTTGAGTGATCATAACAAGAAGTGCTGCTAGTAAGTTTGAGTAGACAACAGTGAAAATTAAGGTCATGGATCTAAAAAAAATAGCTGAAAGAGAAAGGATACAAGAGAAAGGAAATAATTAGTAAATGAATAGTAAATAGTGGTAAACAAAAGGAGAAATAAAGTAGAAAATAGAGTAGCATAAAAGTGGAAGTATTTCACGTTAATAAGAATACACAAAATTGAAAAGGAGGATGAGTAAGGTAGGAAAAAATACACAAAAAAAAGCAAGCAGTGGAAAGAATAGAAATTAGCACAATAATAGTAAATAATATAAATATAAGGAAAATTAAGGATTAAACTAATACAGTGAAAGGAAAGAATATACAACTGGAAAGGAGGAGCAAAGAGAAAAAGAAAGAAAAATAATGAATACAAGAATAGCAAGAAAGGAGTGAGTTACTAATGGAGGAAGAAATATTGGAAACTTAAGGAAGGAAAAGGAGAAAAGAGGCTTCATGGGAGAGCAGCAGTGCATGGGAGGTGAAAGATTTGCATGGGAGGTCTCCATTATAGGACAAACTAGGGAAAATATCTGCATGCCATTCTTAACCCCTTCAGTACTGTAACACATTTTTACCTTGAGATTTGTGTATCATTAGACCATTCTATTGACATTAGGAAGAGTCTATGGAGGTCAGAAGATTAATGGGCACAGTCTTCACTATTTCAATCCCCACATAACTTTCTGAAGCTGTATAAAATCATCAAATAGTAAGCAGAAAGAATATGGAAGAGCATCACAGTACTGAAGGGGTTAAACAGCTCCTTTCAAGAGCAAACTGGATGAGACAACATAAAATAAATATCAGTAAAAGTAACTACTATATAATGTCTATCTACTGTACATATCATTGTATTCTACTGAAGTACTACAGTAAGAGAAATTAACAGGTAGTAGTAGGTACAAGATCATGTCATTTTGTGGTCAGGTAATGAGATAAATGTTGCTGTAAGGTTCGGCATTTTGTGGTAAGGTCAATAAGGTAAATGTTAGTTTGAGTGATAATTCTGTGGTGAATGTACGTGTGGCTAATAATCTTGTGGAAATATGGTGCAGTTATGTGGCAAATCTTGTGGAAGTGTGGCGAATAATCTGTAATTCTGAGGTCAGGTTATGTGGTGAATGTGTGTGGCTTATAATCTTGTGGAAATGTGGCTAATAATTCTGTGGTACAATTATGTGGTGAATCTATGTGTGGTTAACAATCTGGTGGCTAATCTGTAATTCTGTGGTCAGGTTATGTGGCAAACTTATATGTGGCTAACAATCTTGTGGAAATGTGGCTAATAATTATGTGGTACGGTTATGTGGCGAATCTGTGTGGCTAAAAATCTTATGTCAATGTGTCTAGTAAATCAATAATCAGATTATGTGGCAAATTTCTATGTGGTTTATGGAAATGTTCTGCAGCAAATGTTTGAGAGAGGCAATGGAGAGTCAGCCTGGGAGCAGCAAACACCAGTAAAGGTATGGGTGATGAAACTGTTTTGCTACTGTGAACTAATATCATGTGGGTAAATCAGTAATCTCAAAGAAGTAACCTTTTCATCACTGGGACTCACACAGGGAAGGCTTAACCCTTTGGCTCTTTGAAACTGATTCCTTATGATTGAAAGGGTCAACAAAGAGCAGAAAAAATGGGCAGACACAAATTTGATGTTTGGAAATACAAATAATAATATAATAAAATGACCTTATGATTTCTATTTACTAATTTTGCTTTAGTAATTAGTTTATTTGTATCTGTTTTAGTGAAGAAGGCTGGCCAAGAGCACATAAATAAATAAATAAAATAAATTAAATAAACTAAAAGAAAGCCATTTTGACCAATGCAAATAAATAAATAAAACGAGGAACTGATGACTTCTCCTTTCAGTGTTATAAAATAATTCTTCGGTGCAATTTTGAGGAATAGTTTTAAAACACGACTCAGAATAAAAGACACTGAAATATTCCATTAACTGCTCAAAGGGTTAACTACAGGGTGCTCCTCAATGGGTATCAAGATGAGGTGATCTACAGAAAGGAATACCAGTTAGTTCTTTAGATAAATGGCAAAGTAATGGGGTCTCAATTTCCTGAAGCTCCCTTGCCCATACCTGTGTTCTTGTTAGCATCAGAACCCGTGACTATGTTTTGCTATCTGGCTAAAGTAGAAACAGAATAACCAGCGCCGACACAAACAACATCTCTATTTCCTTAACCATTTTCTTCCTTCCATCTTTATATGAGACATTTCAATCTGATATAAACATGAAAGAAAGAAAATGGTTAAGGAAATAAAGATGTTTGTATCAACGCTGGTTATTCTGTTTCTACTGAAGCTGAGGTTGCCCACGAACAGACCTGTCTCTGATATCTGGCTAAAATGTAATGAACCGAGAGAGGAGTGTGAGCCTTCCCTTCCCTCTGTCCTTTGGTACATATGGCAAGTGTTGTGTCCTTGGTAAAGCTTCCTGACTATTAATGCTACACTAAGCTGTATAATTCTTCCCACACACACAGGAAGAATGATTAGAGTAACACATTAGTAACATGGTATGGCAGACATGTATCTTAAGTCATGGCTGTTATTTTCTTCTTATTTTTGGTAAGTAACTAAGCACAGTGAGAATTCCTTTAAATATGCTCAAGTTAATGCTGTTTGCTTAAATATATATATACTAATCTGTACATATATAATATAGTTAACATTTCAATTGCACCAAAAAAATAAGGAACACATTCTATAGGAAAATGTCGAAATAAGAAAGTTCTCATTTTCAGGACATCAAGCTAAAAATGTCTCCATTAAAATGCGCCAAAGAAAAAAAAAAAAAAAAAAAAAAAGTGCAGATCCTTGATGATGAGAGTAATGATGATGATGATAATAATAATAATAAATAATAATAATAATAATAATAACAATAGATACATCATTCACTCTCCAATGAAGCAAAACCTAGAAAAAATGAGAGAGAGAGAGAGAGAGAGAGAGAGAGAGAGAGAGAGAGAGAGAGGGAGTGGCTGGCATCAAAGATCAAGAATCTGAGGTAAACAGCATCTACACCAACACAAACCAACTCAACTCAACTCTCTCTCTCTCTCTCTCTCTCCCATAACTCAGCCCTCACTCCCTGCCCTTATCACAAGCCTCCACGGAAGGCTCATCAATCTTTCGACTCGCCTCTTCCTTCCTCTCAAACACCACTGACTGAAGGGCATCGAAATGAACCACGCCACCTTCCTCCTCACCACCTGCCTGCGGGGACGACGGGGAGGAGCAGGAGTCCCCCCCGCCTCCCCCTTCGTCGTCAGTGGTGCGTGGGGAGTCTATGGGCGTGGAGGGTAAGGGAGAGCCTGCCTGGGACTTCTTGGCAGCCTTCGATGCGTAGTAGTCCCTGCGGTACGCCTCCACCTCCTCCAGCTCAGCCTGAGGTGATGTGCGTGTGTGATTGAGTTTCCTTTAGTTTCCCTCTCCTTTCCGTTTTCTTTGGATGCTTATGTATTTTTTCTTGTTATTTTTTCTATTAGTTGTGTATTACGGTAACGATGAAATATAATGACAAAATCTACTCCTACTACTACTAACTACCACAAAGGGATAAAATAACACAATATTGATGATGATGACAACAATAACAACAGTAGCAGCACTCACCTTGACAATGGCAGTGTGGTGGGCGCGGCGAGCCCTCAGGTACCGCATGGACAGAGGATTGACCCACTGGAAGGCAGCCTGCAACGATCAGGAGGATAATGTGAACAGTAGAAACACCAACACCAACACCACCACCACCACCACCAAAAAAAACAACAGCAATAACACCAATACCACCACCACCAAAAACAACAACAACAACAACAACAACACAATGGGGACCGCCGTGGTACAGTGGAACCATGCGTGCTTTGGGATCCGAGGGGTCTCCAAGCGCACGGATTCGAATCCTGTCCACGGTCTGAGTGCAGGTTGGGCTTCACCACTGGGGTCAGGTTAACGGTTTCCTAGCGGGTGGGCTTTGCAGATAGGAGGAGGAGGAGGAGGAGGAGGAGGAGGAGGAGGAGGAGGAGGAGGAGGAGGAGGACATGGAAGAGGAGGAGGAGATAAATGAAGAGGACAAGGACGTGGGCGAGGAGAAGGATAAAAAGATAAGAAGAAGAAGAAGAAAAAAAAAGAACAAGAAAAAGAACAAAAGAAGAAGAAATAATAATGATAATAATGATGATGATAAAATAAATAAAAATAAAACAATTGAAACAAGACAAGAGAAGCAACTATACATGTGTGTGTGTGTGTGTGTGTGTGTGTGTGTGTGTGTGTGTGTGTGTGTGTGTGTGTGTGTGTGTGTAATTCACCTCGGTCGCCTGCTGGTCACCCAGCCAGTCTTCCCAATTACGGAGCGAGCTCAGAGCTCATAGACCGATCTTCGGGTAGGACTGAAACCACAACACACTCCACACACCGGGAAAGCGAGGCCACAACCCCTCGAGTTACATCCCGTACCTATTTACTGCTAGGTGAACAGGGGCCACACATTAAGAGCCGCGCCCATTTGCCTCGCCGCGCCGGGACTCGAACCCGGCCCTCTCGATTGTGAGTCGAGCGCGCGCGCGCGTGTGTGTGTGTGTGTGTGTGTGTGTGTGTGTGTGTGTGCACCACTTAACAGAACTGTGTGATGTCCTCGTAAGAGATTTAACGTTTCCGACAGATCCATTACTCTCTCTCTCTCTCTCTCTCTCTCTCTCTCTCTCTCTCTCTCTCTCTCATATTTCACGGAGCAACACAAGGAACAACACTTTTTCCCTTTATATTTTTCCCTGAGAGAGAGAGAGAGAGAGAGAGAGAGAGAGAGAGAGAGAGAGAGAGAGAGAGAGAGAGAGAGAGAGAATAATGAAGAAAAATTATCGCAGTAAGAATTGGTACACCCCCCCCATCTCTCTCTCTCTCTCTCTCTCTCTCTCTCTCATCAAACAAACACACGAACACTCAGTAAACAAATAAACACCAAAAGCAGGAATTAAAGAAACAAAAGACGATCGCTAAACATAATTTTTTTTATCCTAGTCACGATGTTTTGAGGACCCTGAGAGAGAGAGAGAGAGAGAGAGAGAGAGAGAGAGAGAGAGAGAGAGAGAGAGAGGTTGGCAGGTTCCCAAGTAAGACAGAAAAGAAACGTAGACTTCGCTCCTTTCTCTCTCTCTCTCTCTCTCTCTCTCTCTCTCTCTCTCTCTCTCTCTCTCTCTCTCTCTCTCTCTCAATTTCTATATCTATCTCATTAAGACCAAATGAACAAACTGTCTCACATGACATTTCGAAGGAGGAGGAGGAGGAGGAGGAGGAGGAGGAGGAGGAGGAGGAGGAGGAGGAGGAGGAGGAGGAGGAGGAGGAGGAGGAGGAGGAGGAGGAGGAGGAGGGAAAGTGAGAAAGGAAAAATGTATAACTTGAATTTGAAAGGCAGTGAAAGGAGAGGGAAGGGATAAATAATTAGAGAGAGAGAGAGAGAGAGAGAGAGAGAGAGAGAGAGAGAGAGAGAGAGAGAGAGAGAGAGAGAGAGAGAGAGAGAGAGAGAGAGAGAGACGGTGAGTTATGGAATAATAAAAAACTAAATCCTGCAATAGAAAGGCAACATTAATTAATAGGAATACGATACGGGCGACAAACACATCAAGGAGGAGGAGGAGGAGGAGGAGGAGGAGGAGGAGGAGGAGGAGGAGGAGGAGGAGAGGAGGAGAAGAGAAGAAGAAGAAGAGGACAAGGACGGAAAGAAGAAGAAGAAGAAGAAGAAGAAGAATAATAATGATGATGATAATAATAAGAAGAAGAAGAAGAAGAAGAAGAAGAAGAAGAAGAAGAAGAAGAAGAAGAAGAAGAAGAAGAAGAAGAAGAAGATGATGATGATGATGATGATGAAAAAGAAAATAATAATAATAATAATAATAATAATAATAATAATAATAATAATAATAATAATAATAATAATAAGAAGATGATGATGATGATGATGATGATGATGATGATGATGATGAAAAGAAGAAGAAGAAGAAGAAGAAGAAGAAGAAGAAGAAGAAGAAGATGATGATGATGATGATGAAAAAGAAAAGAATAATAATAATAATAATAAGAAGAATAATAATAATAAGAATAATAATAAAGAAGAATAATAATAATAAATAATAATAATAATAATAATAATAATAAGAAGAAGAAGAAGAAGAAGAAGAAGATGATGATGATGATGATGAAAAGAAGAAGAAGAAGAAGAAGAAGAAGAAGAAGAAGAAGAAGAAGAAGAAGAAGAAGAAGATGATGATGATGATGATGATGATGATGAAAGAAGAAGAAGAAGAAGAAGAAGAAGAAGAAGAAGAAGAAGAAGAAGGAGAAAATCAAGACGAAGAAAAATGAAAAGAACAAAAATGAGAACAAGAACAACAACAACAAGAACAAGAGGAGTAGGAAGAGAACGGTAATCATTTTCCTCGACCTTAGAAAGAGAGAGAGAGAGAGAGAGAGAGAGAGAGAGAGAGAGAGAGAGAGAGAGAGGCGGGGACTAGAGAGAGAGAGAGAGGGGCAGCGCGGGTTACGGTGAAGAGAAGGAGAGTCAGAGAGCGAGGTGCCGTCACACACTCCGGTCGCACGCTTCTGTTTCCTTCTCTCTCACTCTCTCACTAACTCCCACACACGCCACACGCCTCCTCACACTACCTCCGCCCCGCCCCGCCCCCGCCTGCCCTCCGGAACCATGAAGACCTCGCTGTTACTGGTCCTTGGGCTCCTTTGCCTAGCCGTGGCTAAAGTAAGTGTCCTGTATGTTTGTGGTATCTCATCCTGGGTTATCAGAGTGTGTTATCTAGGTGAGTGAGGGGAGGGATGGTTGTGGGGCCGGGTGTTGGCATTGGTGTGTGGTTTGTCTGTGTTTCTGTCTGTCTCTGTTTCTGTCTGTCTGTCTGTCTGTCTGTCTCTCTCTCTCTGGATTTTATTGTGATTTTTTTTCTTGTATTTTCTTGCTCCGGATGATTTTTTTTTTTCTGTGCTCTCTCTCTCTCTCTCTCTCTCTCTCTCTCTCTCTCTGGCATTTTATTTTACCAGCGATAACAAATATAACAGTAATGATAATAATAATAATAATAATAATAATAATAATAATAATAATAATAATCAAATGTTACTATTGTTTTCTATTAATTCGTTTTTTTAATCTATTTTCGTGTATTTTATAATTTAATTTCATTTTCTTCTTGTTCTTGTTTTCTTACTTGTGAAGATATTTTCGAGAGAGAGAGAGAGAGAGAGAGAGAGAGAGAGAGAGAGATATGAGAGATGGGGTTGAAAAAAGAGAGATATATAACTTGTATTGGTTTTGATATAATCTCGTTATGATGTATTGATTCTCTCTCTCTCTCTCTCTCTCTCTCTCTCTCTCTCTCTCTCTCTCTCTCTCTCTCTACTAAATATGTTAATTCAGTATCTGCCTAACGACGCCTTCTTCCTGAATTCCCTCCCTCCTTCCTCCTCTTCATCGACTGCTGGGAAAGAAAAACTGAATAATGAGAGGAGGAGGAGGAGGAGGAGGAGGAGGAGGAGGAGGAGGAGGAGGAAAAAAGGCATATTAATTTTTACCTTAATTAGGAGAAACGAATACGATGAAAAAAAAAGACTAAAAACAACCAGATGAATGATAACCGAGGGCATGAGAGAGAGAGAGAGAGAGAGAGAGAGAGAGAGAGAGAGAGAGAGAGAGAGATTTTAACGTAAACAGCTCACGTTAAACTACCACTCTCTCTCTCTCTCTCTCTCTCTCTCTCTCTCTCTCTCTCTCACGATAAACTCTCTCTCT